>NC_143040.1:4127500-4132500 GCF_057628025.1 Oncorhynchus mykiss
AGAAACAGCAACTCTGATCATATCTATCTCATCATATGACCTTCCTCACTCTGCACAGACCCTCACTGATCACAAGTCTCTGTCTCTCTGTGGGGGGGGGGGGGGGGGGGGGGGGGGTGTCTCATGTGTGTGCGTCTCGTGTGTGTGAGCCTGTATGTTTGTGAGTGTGTGTGTGTGTGTGTCCTGGTCTAGAGGAGGGACACCACACTGGTCGGTCACATTTCTCACTGACACGTTGAGTGGAACAATGTGCTCTGCTGCTTTCCACCAGTGTCAAAGATAAACATACAGGACTGTGTGGTGTGTGTATATGTGTGGTGTGTGTGTGTGTGTGTGGTGTGTGTGTATATGTGTGGTATGTGTGTGTGGTGTGTATATGTGTGGTGTGTGTGTGGTGTGTGTGTGTGGTGTGTATATGTGTGTGTGTGGTGTGTATATGTGTGGTGTGTATATGTGTGGTGTGTATATTTGTGGTGTGTATATGTGTGTGTGGTGTGTATATGTGTGTGTGTATATATATGTGTGTGTGTGCGATGTGTATATGTGTGTGTGTATGTATATGTGTGTGTGTGTATATATGTGTGTGTGTGTGTATATGTGTGTGTGTGTATATGTGTGTGTGTGTGGGTGTGTATATGTGTGTGTGTATATGTGTGTGTGCATATGTGTGTGTGTGTATATGTGTGTATATGTGTGTGTGTGTGTGTGTGTGTGTGTGTGTGTGGTGTGTATATGTGTGTGTGTATATGTGTATATGTGTGTGTGTATATGTGTATATGTGTGTGTGTGTGTGTGTGTGTGTATATATGTGTGTGTGTGTATATGTGTGTATATGTGTGTGTGTGTGTGTGTGTGTGTGTGTGTGTATATGTGTGTGTGTGTGTGTGTGTGTATATGTGTGTGTGTGTGTAAATCTGTAGGCCCGGTTTGGCCGTCATTGTAAATAAGAATTCGATCTTAACTGACTGGCTAAATAATACAGTTTAAATCAAATACATTGTAAGATTTTTCAGTTCAGCCTAAAAGTACATCATATTTCAGATGTGCATCAAAGTTCCTGACCTCTGAGTTACACAGAGAGGAGGGGCCTCAAGACTTCAGAGGAGGGGCCTCAAGGCTACAGAGGAGGGGCCTCAAGGCTACAGAGGAGGGGCCTCAAGGCTACAGAGGAGGGGCCTCGAGGCTACAGAGGAGGGGTCTCGAGGCTACAGAGGAGGGGTCTCAAGACTTCAGAGGAGGGGCCTCAAGGCTACAGAGGAGGGGTCTCGAGGCTACAGAGGAGGGGTCTCAAGACTTCAGAGGAGGGGCCTCAAGGCTACAGAGGAGGGGCCTCGAGGCTACAGAGGAGGGGCCTCAAGGCTACAGAGGAGGGGCCTCAAGGCTACAGAGGAGGGGCCTCAAGGCTACAGAGGAGGGGCCTCAAGACTTCAGAGGAGGGGCCTCAAGGCTACAGAGGAGGGGTCTCAAGACTTCAGAGGAGGGGCCTCAAGGCTACAGAGGAGGGGCCTCAAGGCTACAGAGGAGGGGCCTCAAGGCTACAGAGGAGGGGCCTCGAGGCTACAGAGGAGGGGTCTCGAGGCTACAGAGGAGGGGTCTCAAGACTTCAGAGGAGGGGCCTCAAGGCTACAGAGGAGGGGTCTCGAGGCTACAGAGGAGGGGTCTCAAGACTTCAGAGGAGGGGCCTCAAGGCTACAGAGGAGGGGCCTCGAGGCTACAGAGGAGGGGCCTCAAGGCTACAGAGGAGGGGCCTCAAGGCTACAGAGGAGGGGCCTCAAGGCTACAGAGGAGGGGCCTCAAGACTTCAGAGGAGGGGCCTCAAGGCTACAGAGGAGGGGCCTCAAGGCTACAGAGGAGGGGCCTCAAGGCTACAGAGGAGGGGCCTCAAGACTTCAGAGGAGGGGCCTCAAGGCTACAGAGGAGGGGCCTCAAGGCTACAGAGGAGGGGCCTCGAGGCTACAGAGGAGGGGCCTCAAGGCTACAGAGGAGGGGCCTCGAGGCTACAGAGGAGGGGCCTCAAGGCTACAGAGGAGGGGCCTCGAGGCTACAGAGGAGGGGCCTCAAGGCTTCAGAGGAGGGGCCTCGAGGCTACAGAGGAGGGGTCTCAAGGCTTCAGAGGAGGGGCCTCGAGGCTACAGAGGAGGGGCCTCAAGGCTACAGAGGAGGGGTCTCAAGACTTCAGAGGAGGGGCCTCAAGGCTACAGAGGAGGGGCCTCAAGGCTACAGAGGAGGGGCCTCAAGGCTTCAGAGGAGGGGCCTCGAGGCTACAGAGGAGGGGCCTCAAGGCTACAGAGGAGGGGCCTCAAGGCTTCAGAGGAGGGGCCTCGAGGCTACAGAGGAGGGGCCTCAAGGCTACAGAGGAGGGGCCTCAAGGCTACAGAGGAGGGGCCTCGAGGCTACAGAGGAGGGGTCTCGAGGCTACAGAGGAGGGGCCTCAAGGCTACAGAGGAGGGGCCTCAAGGCTACAGAGGAGGGGCCTCGAGGCTACAGAGGAGGGGCCTCAAGGCCACAGAGGAGGGGCCTCAAGGCTACAGAGGAGGGCCCTCAAGGCCACAGAGGAGGGGCCTCAAGGCTACAGAGGAGGGGCCTCAAGGCTGGATGTTAATAGTCTGGCCACATAGAGGAGGGCCCTCAAGGCCACAGAGGAGGGGCCTCAAGGCTACAGAGGAGGGGCCTCAAGGCTACAGAGGAGGGGCCTCAAGGCTGGTCTAGATAGAAGGGGTGGGCAGTTCCAGTCCTCGAGGGCCTGATTGGTGTCACAGTTTTGCCCCAGCTAATACACCTGACTCCAATAATCACCTAATCATGATCTTCAGTTTAGAATGTAACGTGATTAATCAGGTGTGTTTATTAGGGATGGGGGAAAAGTGTGACACCAATCAAGGCCCTGGAGGACTGGAGTTGCCCAGGACAACCGACATGGTCTAATTCAGAGTGAACGTGAGAATCAGCTTCAAGTTGCTCCTCACCCTCAAAATGGCCGACAGTAACTGTTGTTAACGTGACTCCATTACCAGAACAGGAACCAAGTTTAACTTTAATGAACATGTAATAATTCAAAACTATCATTAACTAGGATTCAAATCTGAACCGAAAACGTTTAAAACCACAGGCTACACTATTTACAAATCAGATCGCCAAGACAACTGTCTGGACGAGCTTCAGAAATCTACCAACCGGTTTCTAAATCAGATCGCCAAGACAACTGTCTGAACTATAGAAATCTACCAACCGGTTTCTAAATCAGATCGCCAAGACAACTGTCTGAACTATAGAAATCTACCAACCGGTTTCTAAATCAGATCGCCAAGACAACTGTCTGAACTATAGAAATCTACCAACCGGTTTCTAAATCAGATCACCAAGACAACTGTCAGAACTATAGAAATCTACCAACCGGTTTCTAAATCAGATCGACAAGACAACTGTCTGAACTATAGAAATCTACCAACCGGTTTCTAAATCAGATCGCCAAGACAACTGTCTGAACCATCGCCATCGTTCTGCCCCTGAACAGGCAGTTAACCCACTGTTCCCAGGCCGTCATTGAAAATAAGAATTTGTTCTTAACTGACTTGCCTGGTTAAATAAAGGTAAAAAAAAAAAAAAAAAAACTGTCTGAACTATAGAAATCTACCAACCGGTTTCTAAATCAGATCGCCAAGACAACTGTCTGAACTATAGAAATCTACCAACCGGTTTCTAAATCAGATCGCCAAGACAACTGTCTGAACGAGCTTCAGAAATCTACCAACCGGTTTCTAAATCAGATCACCAAGACAACTGTCTGAACGAGCTTCAGAAATCTACCAACCGGTTTCTAAATCAGATCGCCAAGACAACTGTCTGAACTATAGAAATCTACCAACCGGGTTCTAAATCAGATCACCAAGACAACTGTCAGAACTATAGAAATCTACCAACCGGTTTCTAAATCAGATCGACAAGACAACTGTCTGAACTATAGAAATCTACCAACCGGTTTCTAAATCAGATCGCCAAGACAACTGTCTGAACTATAGAAATCTACCAACCGGTTTCTAAATCAGATCGCCAAGACAACTGTCTGAACTATAGAAATCTACCAACCGGTTTCTAAATCAGATCGCCAAGACAACTGTCTGAACTATAGAAATCTACCAACCGGTTTCTAAATCAGATCACCAAGACAACTGTCTGAACGAGCTTCAGAAATCTACCAACCGGTTTCTAAATCAGATCGCCAAGACAACTGTCTGAACTATAGAAATCTACCAACCGGTTTCTAAATCAGATCGCCAAGACAACTGTCTGAACCATAGAAATCTACCAACCGGTTTCTAAATCAGATCGCCAATACAACTGTCTGAACTATAGACATCTACCAACCGGTTTCTAAATCAGATCACCAAGACAACTGTCTGAACGCCCTTCAGAAATCTACCAACCGGTTTCTAAATCAGATCACCAAGACAACTGTCTGAACTATAGAAATCTACCAACCGGTTTCTAAATCAGATCACCAAGACAACTGTCTGAACTATAGAAATCTACCAACCGGTTTCTAAATCAGATCGCCAAGACAACTGTCTGAACTATAGAAATCTACCAACCGGTTTCTAAATCAGATCGCCAAGACAACTGTCTGAACCATAGAAATCTACCAACCGGTTTCTAAATCAGATCGCCAAGACAACTGTCTGAACTATAGACATCTACCAACCGGTTTCTAAATCAGATCACCAAGACAACTGTCTGAACGCCCTTCAGAAATCTACCAACCGGTTTCTAAATCAGATCACCAAGACAACTGTCTGAACTATAGAAATCTACCAACCGGTTTCTAAATCAGATCACCAAGACAACTGTCTGAACTATAGAAATCTACCAACCGGTTTCTAAATCAGATCACCAAGACAACTGTCTGAACGAGCTTCAGAAATCTACCAACCGGTTTCTAAATCAGATCACCAAGACAACTGTCTGAACTATAGAAATCTACCAACCGGTTTCTAAATCAGATC
>NC_143040.1:4137500-4140000 GCF_057628025.1 Oncorhynchus mykiss
TATTAGACAGACAACAAGACTAGTTAACCAACAACTGTAATGATGTTGAGACAACAAGACTAGTTAACCAACAACTGTAATGATGTTGAGACATCAAGACTAGTTAACCAACAACTGTAATGATGTATTAGAGGCAACAAGACTAGTTAACCAACAACTGTAATGATGTTGAGACAACAAGACTAGTTAACCAACAACTGTAATGATGTATTAGAGACAACAAGACTAGTTAACCAACAACTTTAATGATGTATTAGAGACAACAAGACTAGTTAACCAACAACTGTAATGATGTATTAGAGACAACAAGACTAGTTAACCAACAACTGTAATGATGTATTAGAGACAACAAGACTAGTTAACCAACAACTGTAATGATGTATTAAAGACAACAAGACTAGTTAACCAACAACTGTAATGATGTATTAGAGACAACAAGACTAGTTAACCAACAACAGTAATGATGTTGAGACAACAAGACTAGTTAACCAACAACTGTAATGATGTATTAGAGGCAACAAGACTAGTTAACCAACAACTGTAATGATGTTGAGACAACAAGACTAGTTAACCAACAACTGTAATGATGTATTAGAGACAACAAGACTAGTTAACCAACAACTGTAATGATGTTGAGACATCAAGACTAGTTAACCAACAACTGTAATGATGTATTAGAGGCAACAAGACTAGTTAACCAACAACTGTAATGATGTTGAGACAACAAGACTAGTTAACCAACAACTGTAATGATGTATTAGAGACAACAAGACTAGTTAACCAACAACTTTAATGATGTATTAGAGACAACAAGACTAGTTAACCAACAACTGTAATGATGTTGAGACAACAAGACTAGTTAACCAACAACTGTAATGATGTATTAGAGGCAACAAGACTAGTTAACCAACAACTGTAATGATGTTGAGACAACAAGACTAGTTAACCAACAACTGTAATGATGTATTAGAGACAACAAGACTAGTTAACCAACAACTGTAATGATGTATTAGAGACAACAAGACTAGTTAACCAACAACTGTAATGATGTATTAGAGACAACAAGACTAGTTAACCAACAACTGTGATGATGTATTAGACAGACAACAAGACTAGTTAACCAACAACTGTAATGATGTTGAGACAACAAGACTAGTTAACCAACAACTGTAATGATGTATTAGAGACAACAAGACTAGTTAACCAACAACTGTAATGATGTTGAGACAAAAATACTAGTTAACCAACAACTGTAATGATGTATTAGAGACAACAAGACTAGTTAACCAACAACTGTAATGATGTATTAGAGACAACAAGACTAGTTAACCAACAACTGTAATGATGTATTAGAGGCAACAAGACTAGTTAACCAACAACTGTAATCATGTATATTAGACAGACAACAACACAACCAGCCCATCTAAATGGGCCCTAGCCAACAGTTTATCTCCTGGCCCGTAGTTGTGCAGGCGTGGGTTTGTTGCTAAACAACCAGCCCATCTAAATGGGGCCGAGCCAACAGTTTATCTCCTGGCCCGTAGTTGTGCAGGCGTGGGTTTGTTGCTAAACAACCAGCCCATCTAAATGGGGCCGAGCCAACAGTTTATCTCCTGGCCCGTAGTTGTGCAGGCGTGGGTTTGTTGCTAAACAACCAGCCCATCTAAATGGGCCCTAGGCCAACAGTTTATCTCCTGGCCCGTAGTTGTGCAGGCGTGGGTTTGTTGCTAAACAACCAGGCGATCTAAATGGGCCCGAGCCAACAGTTTATCTCCTGGCCCGTAGTTGTGCAGGCGTGGGTTTGTTGCTAAACAACCAGCCCATCTAAATGGGGCCGAGCCAACAGTTTATTTCCTGGCCCGTAGTTGTGCAGGCGTGGGTTTGTTGCTAAACAACCAGCCCATCTAAATGGGCCCGAGCCAACAGTTTATCTCCTGGCCCGTAGTTGTGCAGGCGTGGGTTTGTTGCTAATCAACCAGCCCATCTAAATGGGGCCGAGCCAACAGTTTATCTCCTGGCCCGTAGTTGTGCAGGCGTGGGTTTGTTGCTAAACAACCAGCCCATCTAAATGGGCCCGAGCCAACAGTTTATCTCCTGGCCCGTAGTTGTGCAGGCGTGGGTTTGTTGCTAAACAACCAGCCGATCTAAATGGGCCCGAGCCAACAGTTTATCTCCTGGCCCGTAGTTGTGCAGGCGTGGGTTTGTTGCTAAACAACCAGCCCATCTAAATGGGGCCGAGCCAACAGTTTATCTCCTGGCCCGTAGTTGTGCAGGCGTGGGTTTGTTGCTAAACAACCAGCCCATCTAAATGGGCCCGAGCCAACAGTTTATCTCCTGGCCCGTAGTTGTGCAGGCGTGGGTTTGTTGCTAAACAACCAGCCCATCTAAATGGGCCCGAGCCAACAGTTTATCTCCTGGCCCGTAGTTGTGCAGGCGTGGGTTTGTTGCTAAACAACCAGCCCATCTAAATGGGGCCGAGCCAACAGTTTATCTCCTGGCC
>NC_143040.1:4145000-4230000 GCF_057628025.1 Oncorhynchus mykiss
TATTGATCACAAGACAATAAGGCAGGTCTACAGAATCATATTGATCATAAGACAATAAGGCAGGTCTACAGAATCATATTGATCATAAGACAATAAGGCAGGTCTACAGAATCATATTGATCATAAGACAATAAGGCAGGTCTACAGAATCATATTGATCATAAGACAACAGGCAGGTCTACAGAATCATATTGATCACAAGACAATAAGGCAGGTCTACAGAAACATATTGATCATAAGACAACAGGCAGGTCTACAGAATCATATTGATCACAAGACACCAGGCGGGTCTATAAGACATCAGGCGGGTCTACAGAATCATATTGATCACAAGACAATAAGGCAGGTCTACAGAATCATATTGATCACAAGACAATAAGGCAGGTCTACAGAATCATATTGATCACAAGACAATAAGGCAGGTCTACAGAATCATATTGATCACAAGACAATAAGGCAGGTCTACAGAATCATATTGATCACAAGACAATAAGGCAGGTCTACAGAATCATATTGATCACAAGACAATAAGGCAGGTCTACAGAAACATATTGATCATAAGACAACAGGCAGGTCTACAGAATCATATTGATCACAAGACACCAGGCGGGTCTATAAGACATCAGGCGGGTCTACAGAATCATATTGATCACAAGACAATAAGGCAGGTCTACAGAATCATATTGATCATAAGACAACAGGCAGGTCTACAGAATCATATTGATCACAAGACAATAAGGCAGGTCTACAGAATCATATTGATCATAAGACAACAGGCAGGTCTACAGAATCATATTGATCATAAGACATCAAGCGGATCTACAGAATCATATTGATCACAAGACAATAAGGCAGGTCTACAGAATCATATTGATCATAAGACAATAAGGCAGGTCTACAGAATCATATTGATCATAAGACAACAGGCAGGTCTACAGAATCATATTGATCATAAGACATCAGACGGGTCTATAAGACAATAAGGCAGGTCTACAGAATCATATTGATCACAAGACAGTAAGGCAGGTCTACAGAATCATATTGATCACAAGACAATAAGGCAGGTCTACAGAATCATATTGATCACAAGACAGTAAGGCAGGTCTACAGAATCATATTGATCACAAGACAATAAGGCAGGTCTACAGAATCATATTGATCATAAGACAAGCCTTGAGGTCCCTGGCTTCTCACGCACACACACACACACACAAACAACGCTGGGTATATTAGCTGGTTAGTACTGTCTCTGTGACGAGATGAAACAATTACTGACAAGAAGGCTGAGAGGAGGGTGTGTGTGGATTGAGCCAGATAATTAGAGTGTGTCTATGTGTGCATGACTGGGGTGATAATTGTGTGTGTGTGTGTGTGTGTGTGGTCTCTCTACGGAGAGGAATGTCAGCCTATTGCTCATCTCAGTGTTCATTAGAAATACCAGCCAGGGAACTCCATCCATCCATCCCCCTCCCTCCTCTCCCTCTGCCACCTCCCTCTCCCCCTTTTCTATTAGAATAATCTCCCCTTTTCCTCCCCCTCATCCCTCTCGCTCTCACTTTACTTTTCCTTTCCCCCTTCCTCTCTCTCCCACATCTCCCTCTCCCCTACCTCCCCCTCCCCCACCTCCCCCCTCCCACCTCTCCCCCCCTCTCCCCTCTCCCCTACCTCCCCCTCCTCTCCCCCCTCCCACCTCTCCCACATCTCCCTCTCCCCCCTCTCTCACATCTCCCTCTCCCCCTCTCCTCTCCCTCTCCCCCCCTCTCCTCTCCCCCCCTCTCCCTCCTCCTCTCCATCCCCCTCCTCTCCCTCTCCTCTCCCTCCTCCTCTCTCCCCTCTCCCACATCTCCCTCTCCACCTCTCCTCTCCCCTCTCCCCCCCCCCCCCTCTCCTCTCCCCCCCCCCCCCCCCCCCCCCCCCCCCTCTCTCTCTCCTAAACAAGGCTGTCTCTGTTTGTGGACATCATGTAACAGGGGCCCAGCGACCGGAAGAAAAGAAGGTAGAATAGAGAGAGAGAAGATAAAAAGAGGAAAGAAGAGAGTGAAGTCCCTGCAGCACGGCATGCTGGGTAATCCAGCATGCATACAAGGGTGTGTGTGTGTGTGTGTGTGTGTGTGTGTGTGTGTGTACACTACATGACCAAAAGTATGTGGACACCTGCTCGTCGAACATCTCATTCTAAAATCATGTGAATTAATATGGAGTTGCTGCTATAACAGCCTCCACTCTTCTGGGAAGGCTTTCCACTAGATGTTGGAACATTGCTGCTATAACAGCCTCCACTCTTCTGGGAAGGCTTTCCACTAGATGTTGGAACATTAATGCTATAACAGCCTCCACTCTTCTGGGAAGGCTTTCCACTAGATGTTGGAACATTGCTGCTATAACAGCCTCCACTCTTCTGGGAAGGCTTTCCACTAGATGTAGGAACATTGCTGCTATAACAGCCTCCACTCTTCTGGGAAGGCTTTCCACTAGATGTAGGAACTTTGCTGCTATAACAGCCTCCACTCTTCTGGGAAGGCTTTCCACTAGATGTAGGAACTTTGCTGCTATAACAGCCTCCACTCTTCTGGGAAGGCTTTCCACTAGATGTTGGAACATTGCTGCGGGAACTTGCTTCCATTCAGCCACAAGATCATTAGTGAGGTCGGGTACTGATGTTGGGCGATTAGGCATCCTGGCTCGCAATCGGGGTTCCAATTCCTCCCAAAGGTGTTAGATTGGGTTGAGGTCAGGGCTCTGTGCAGGCCAGTCAAGTGATTCCACACCGATCTCGACAAACCATTTCTGTACGGACATCGCTTCGTCATGCTGAAACAGTTAAGGGCCTTCCCCAAACCTTTGCCACAAAGTTGGAAGCACAGAATCATCTAGAATGTCATTGTTATGCTGTAGTGTTAAGATTTCCCTTCACTGGAACTAATGGGCCCAAACCACGAAAAAGAGACCGAGACCATTGTTTCTCCTCCACCAAACTTTACAGTCGGCACTATGCATTCGAGCAGGAAGCGTTATCCTGGCATCCGCTAAACCCAGATTTGTCCGTCTTAGGTAGAAGTGTTTTAGGAGTGGTGAGGGTCTGTTTTAGGTAGAAGTGTTTTAGGGGTGGTGAGGGTCAGTTTTAGGTAGAAGTGTTTTTAGGGGTGGTGAGAGACAGTTTAGGTAGAAGTGTGAGGGTCAGTTTTAGGTAGAAGTGTTTTAGGGTTGGTGAGGGTCAGTTTTAGGTAGAAGTGTTTTTAGGGGTGGTGAGGGTCAGTTTAGGTAGAAGTGTTTTAGGGGTGGTGAGGGTCAGTTTTAGGTAGAAGTGTTTTTAGGGGTGGTGAGAGACAGTTTAGGTAGAAGTGTGAGGGTCAGTTTTAGGTAGAAGTGTTTTAGGGTTGGTGAGGGTCAGTTTAGGTAGAAGTGTGAGGGTCAGTTTTAGGTAGAAGTGTTTTAGGGTTGGTGAGGGTCAGTTTAGGTAGAAGTGTGAGGGTCAGTTTTAGGTAGAAGTGTTTTGTTTTAGGATTTAAGGGCATATGGGTGTGTATGTATGCCTGCACCTGTGTGTGTGTGTGTGTTTATGTGTGTATGTGTGTGTATGTGTGTGTGTGTGTGTGTGTGTGTGTGTGTGTGTGTGTGTGTTTATGTGTGTGTGTGTGTGTGTGTGTCCTACCTCCAGGTCATCCAGCGAGCGTGCCAGGCTAATGCGGCCGAAGGATCGTCTTCCCGAGGAGCGCTGAGGTAGAGGAGGGAAGCCCTTCGTCAGACCTCTAAACCGACCAGCCTAGAGAGAAACACACACAGGTTAACTCTCCACACTTCAATACACGGTTCTCTGTAGTTCAGGTAGTAGAACATGGTTCTCTGTAGCTCAGTTAGTAGAACATGGTCCTCTGTAGTTAGAAGAACATGGTCCTCTGTAGTTCAGTCAGTAGAACATGGTACTCTGTAGTTCAGTTAGTAGAACATGGTCCTCTGTAGTTCAGATAGTAGAACATGGTCCTCTGTAGTTCAGTTAGTAGAACATGGTCCTCTGTAGTTCAGTTAGTAGAACACGGTCCTCTGTAGTTAAGTTAGTAGAACATGGTCCTCTGTAGTTAGTAGAACATGATCATCTGTAGTTCAGTTAGTAGAACATGGTCCTCTGTAGTTCAGTTAGTAGAACATGGTCCTCTGTAGTTAGTAGAGCATGGTCCTCTGTAGTTCAGTTAGTAGAACATGGTCCTCTGTAGTTAGTAGAACATGGTCCTCTGTAGTTAAGTTAGTAGAACATGGTCCTCTGTAGTTAGTAGAACATGGTCCTCTGTAGTTAGTAGAACATGGTCCTCTGTAGTTCAGTTAGTAGAACGTGGTCCTCTGTAGTTCAGTTAGTAGAACATGGTCCTCTGTAGTTAGTAGAACATGGTCCTCTGTAGTTAGTGGAACATGGTCCTCTGTAGTTCGTAGAACATGATCCTCTGTAGTTCAGTTAGTAGAACATGGTCCTCTGTAGTTCAGTTAGTAGAACATGGTCCTCTGTAGTTCAGTTAGTAGAACATGGTCCTCTGTAGTTCAGTTAGTAGAACATGGTCCTCTGTAGTTCAGTTAGTAGAACATGATCCTCTGTAGTTCAGTTAGTAGAACATGATCCTCTGTAGTTCAGTTAGTAGAACATGGTCCTCTGTAGTTCAGTTAGTAGAACACGGTCCACGGTCTTCTGTAGTTCAGTTAGTAGAACATGGTCCTCTGTAGGTCAGTTAGTAGAACATGATCCTCTGTAGTTCAGTTAGTAGAACATGGTCCTCTGTAGTTCAGTTAGTAGAACATGGTCCTCTGTAGTTCAGTTAGTAGAACATGGTCCTCTGTAGTTCAGTTAGTAGAACATGGTCCTCTGTAGTTCAGTTAGTAGAAAACGGTCCACGGTCCTCTGTAGTTCAGTTAGTAGAACATGGTCCTCTATAGGTCAGTTAGTAGAACATGATCCTCTGTAGTTAGTAGAACATGGTCCTCTGTAGTTCAGTTAGTAGAACATGGTCCTCTGTAGTTCAGTTAGTAGAACATGGTCCTCTGTAGTTCAGTTAGTAGAACATGGTCCTCTGTAGTTCAGTTAGTAGAACATGGTCCTCTGTAGTTCAGTTAGTAGAACATGGTCCTCTGTAGTTCAGTTAGTAGAACATGGTCCTCTGTAGGTCAGTTAGTAGAACATGATCCTCTGTAGTTCAGTTAGTAGAACATGGTCCTCTGTAGTTCAGTCAGTAGAACATGATCCTCTGTAGTTCAGTTAGTAGAACATGGTCCTCTGTAGTTCAGTTAGTAGAACATGATCCTCTGTAGTTCAGTTAGTAGAACATGATCCTCTGTAGTTCAGTTAGTAGAACATGGTCCTCTGTAGTTCAGTCAGTAGAACATGATCCTCTGTAGTTCAGTTAGTAGAACATGGTCCTCTGTAGGTCAGTTAGTAGAACATGGTCCTCTGTAGTTCAGTTAGTAGAACATGGTCCTCTGTAGGTCAGTTAGTAGAACATGATCCTCTGTAGTTCAGTTAGTAGAACATGGTCCTCTGTAGTTCAGTTAGTAGAACATGGTCCTCTGTAGTTCAGTTAGTAGAACACGGTCCTCTGTAGTTAAGTTAGTAGAACATGGTCCTCTGTAGTTCAGTTAGTAGAACATGGTCCTCTGTAGTTCAGTTAGTAGAACATGGTCCTCTATAGTTAGTAGAACATGGTCCTCTGTAGTTCAGTTAGTAGAACATGGTCCTCTGTAGTTCAGTTAGTAGAACATGGTCCTCTGTAGTTCAGTTAGTAGAACACGGTCCTCTGTAGTTCAGTTAGTAGAACATGGTCCTCTGTAGTTAGTAGAACATGGTCCTCTGTAGGTAAGTTAGTAGAACATGATCCTCTGTAGTTAGTAGAACATGGTCCTCTGTAGTTCAGTTAGTAGAACATGGTCCTCTGTAGGTCAGTTAGTAGAACATGGTCCTCTGTAGTTCAGTTAGTAGAACATGGTCCTCTGTAGGTCAGTTAGTAGAACATGATCCTCTGTAGTTAGTAGAACATGGTCCTCTGTAGTTCAGTTAGTAGAACATGGTCCTCTGTAGGTCAGTTAGTAGAACATGGTCCTCTGTAGTTCAGTTAGTAGAACATGGTCCTCTGTAGTTCAGTTAGTAGAACATGGTCCTCTGTAGTTCAGTTAGTAGAACACGGTCCACAGTCTTCTGTAGTTCAGTTAGTAGAACATGGTCCTCTGTAGTTCAGTTAGTAGAACATGGTCCTCTGTAGTTAGTAGAGCATGGTCCTCTGTAGTTAGTAGAACATGGTCCTCTGTAGTTCAGTTAGTAGAACATGGTCCTCTGTAGTTCAGTTAGTAGAACATGGTCCTCTGTCGTTCAGTTAGTAGAACATGGTCCTCTGTAGTTCAGTTAGTAGAACATGGTCCTCTGTAGTTCAGTTAGTAGAACATGGTCCTCTGTAGTTAGTAGAACATGGTCCTCTGTAGTTAGTAGAACATGGTCCTTGGAACCCAGGACAGAGGGCTCCATTTCCGCTGGGATACCAGAAACGTATGCTGATGCTATGCATTATAATTATAAGTCAATTTGAATAAAAACGTCTGTTAAATGGCATTTATTATTATAATAATACACACATTAATACACACAATAATACACACAATAACACACACACACATTAATACACACAATAATACACACATTAATACACACAATAATACACACAATAACACACACACACATTAATACACACAATAATACACACATTAATACACACAATAATACACACAATAATACACACAATAATACACACATTAATACACACATTAATACAAACAATAACACACACAATAATACACACACCTTAATACACACAATAATACACACACACATTAATACACACATTAACACACACAATAATACACACACATTAATACACACACACATTAATACACACACACATTAATACACACACACCTTAATGCACACACATTAATACACACATTAATACACACAATAATACACACAATAATACACACAATAATACACACACATTAATACACACACAATAATACACACACATTAATACACACACAATAATACACACAATAATACACACACAATAATACACACACATTAATACACACACAATAATACACACAATAATACACACACAATAATACACACAATAATACACACAATAATACACACATTAATGGTCCTCACACATTAATACACACACACATTAACACACACACACAATAATACACACACACATTAATACACACACCTAAAAAACACACACAATAATACACACATTAATACACACAATAATACACACACCTTTATACATAACCACACACAGACAGTCATACACACACATACAGTGGAGGCACATGACAGTGGTTTGACTGGAGGAGAGAGCAGGGTCACGCGAATGAGAACTGTGTGGACGTCATTCTCACACACACTTCTGGACCACTGACATGTAAAAATAACCCTCCCTGAGAGACACACACACACATACACACACACACACACACACACACACACGCACACACACGCACACACACGCACACGCACACACACACACACACACACACACACACACACGTCAGGCCGTGCCCAATTTAATGCATCTATCAGATCAATTCCAGAGACTCAGAGAGCTGAACATGGATGGACCAAGTGTGGAAACAACGGGACCCTGAACAGCTTCTACCCCCAAGACAAGACTGATGAATAGTTAGTTAGATAGTTAACCAACAGCTACACTACACGGCTACACCACACTACACTACATGACTACACTACACGGCTACATGACTACACTACACTACACTTCTATATTCTATTCTTAAGGGCTGGAAAGGGAGAGACACAATGTTGACAATTCTTAACTATGTAAGAGTCAGGCTAAGTTGCTGATTGGTCTAGAGTCAGGCTGAGTTGCTGATTGCTCTAGAGTCAGGCTGAGTTGCTGAATGGTCTAGAGTCAGGCTGAGATGCTGATTGGTCTAGAGTCAGGCTGAGATGCTGATTGGTCTAGAGTCAGGCTGAGATGCTGATTGGTCTAGAGTCAGACTGAGATGCTGATTGGTCTAGAGTCAGGCTGAGTTGCTGATTGGTCTAGAGTCAGGCTGAGATGCAGATTGGTCTAGAGTCAGGCTGAGATGCTGATTGGTCTAGAGTCAGGCTGAGATGCTGATTGGTCTAGTCAGGCTGAGTTGCTGATTGGTCTAGAGTCAGGCTGAGATGCTGATTGGTCTAGAGTCAGGCTGAGATGCTGATTGGTCTAGAGTCAGGCTGAGTTGCTGATTGGTCTAGAGTCAGGCTGAGATGCTGATTGGTCTAGAGTCAGGCTGAGATGCTGGCTGAGTCAGGCTGACATGTGAGTAGTACGTGATCTCTCACAAACACAAAATATATTTTAGATTCTTCAAAGTAGCCACCCTTTGCCTTGATGACAGCTTTGCACACTCTTGGCATTCTCTCAACCAGCTTCACCTGGAATGCTTTTCCAACTGTCTTAAAGGAGTTCACGCATATGCTGAGGACTTGTTGGCTGCTTTTCCTTCACTCTGCGGTCCAGCTCATCCCAAATATATTTTGATTTGTTTAACTTTTTTTTGGGTTACTACATGATTCCATATGTGTTATTTCATAGTTTTGATGTCTTCACTATTATTCTACAATGTAGAAAATAGTACAAATAAAGAAAAACCCTGGAATGAGAAGGTGTGAACAAACTTTTGACTGGTACTGTATTTAAAAAATATATATATTGTACTATCAATTGGTTAGATAGAGCCTAAAATATCCATTCATTTATCCACAGTAAACATGAATCACACAACATTGGTTCCTTTTTCAGTCACGTTCGCTTCAGTCAAACAAAAACACCCTTGTGATTGGTGGACAACAGAGCTTCCCACAATGCAGGCGGTGACTGGCAGGATACAGTCGGCGAAGAGCAACTGCAGAAACTTCATGATGTCAATCACATTTGTATTTATTATGGATCCCCATTAGTTCCTGCCAAGGCAGCAGATACTCTTCCTGGGGTTTATTATGGAACCCCATTAGTTCCTGCCAAGGAAGCAGATACTCTTCCTGGAGTTTATTATGGATCCCCATTAGTTCCTGCCAAGGCAGCAGCTACTCTTCCTGGGGTTTATTATGGATCCCCATTAGTTCCTGCCAAGGCAGCAGATACTCTTCCTGGGGTTTATTATGGATCCCCATTAGTTCCTGCCAAGGCAGCAGCTACTCTTCCCTGGGGTTTATTATGGATCCCCATTAGTTCCTGCCAAGGCAGCAGCTACTCTTCCTGCGGTTTATTATGGATCCCCAATTAGTTCCTGCACCATGGCAGCAGATATTCTTCCTGGGGTTTATTATGGATCCCCATTAGTTCCTGTCAAGGCAGCAGCTACTCTTCCTGGGGTTTATTATGGATCCCCAATTAGTTCCTGCACCATGGCAGCAGATACTCTTCCTGGGGTTTATTATGGATCCCCATTAGTTCCTGCCAAGGCAGCAGCTACTCTTCCTGGGGTTTATTATGGATCCCCATTAGTTCCTGCCAAGGCAGCAGATACTCTTCCTGGGGTTTATTATGGATCCCATTAGTTCCTGCACCAAGGCAGCAGCTACTCTTCCTGGGGTTTTTTATGGATCCCCATTAGTTCCTGCCAAGGCAGCAGATATTCTTCCCTGGGGTTTATTATGGATCCCCACTAGTTCCTGCCAAGGCAGCAGCTTCTCTTCCTGAGGTTTATTATGGATCCCCATTAGTTCCTGCCAAGGCAGCAGATACTCTTCCCTGGGGTTTATTATGGATCCCCATTAGTTCCTGCCAAGGCAGCAGATACTCTTCCCTAGGGTTTATTATGGATCCCCATTAGTTCCTGCCAAGGCAGCAGCTACTCTTCCTGGGGTTTATTATGGATCCCCATTAGTTCCTGCCAAGGCAGCAGATACTCTTCCCTGGGGTTTATTATGGATCCCCATTAGTTCCTGCACCAAGGCAGCAGATACTCTTCCCTGGGGTTTATTATGGATCCCCATTAGTTCCTGTCAAGGCAGCAGCTACTCTTCCTGGGGTTTATTATGGATCCCCATTAGTTCCTGCCAAGGCAGCAGCTACCCTTCCTGGGGTTTATTATGGATCCCCATTAGTTCCTGCCAAGGCAGCAGATACTCTTCCCTGGGGTTTATTATGGATCCCCATTAGTTCCTGCACCAAGGCAGCAGATACTCTTCCTGGGGTTTATTATGGATCCCCATTAGTTCCTGCCAAGGCAGCAGATACTCTTCCTGGGGTTTATTATGGATCCCCCCTTACCAAGGCAGCAGATACTCTTCCTGGGATTTATTATGGATCCCCATTAGTTCCTGTCAAGACAGCAGCTACTCTTTCTGGGGTTTATTATGGATCCCCATTAGTTCCTGCCAAGGTAGCAGCTACTCTTCCTGGGGTTTATTATGGATCACCATTAGTTCCTGCACCAAGGCAGCAGCTACTCTTCCTGGGGTTTATTATGGATCCCCATTAGTTCCTGCCAAGGCAGCAGCTCCTCTTCCTGGGGGTTTATTATGGATCCCCATTAGTTCCTGCCAAGGCAGCAGATACTCTTCCCTGGGGTTTATTATGGATCCCCATTAGTTCCTGCCAAGGCAGCAGATATTCTTCCTGGGGTTTATTATGGATCCCCATTAGTTCCTGCCAAGGCAGCAGCTACTCTTCCTGGGGTTTATTATGGATCCCCATTAGTTCCTGCCAAGGTAGCAGATACTCTTCCTGGGGGTTATTATGGATCCCCATTAGTTCCTGCCAAGGTAGCAGATACTCTTCCTGGGGTTTATTATGGATCCCCATTAGTTCCTGCCAAGGCAGCAGCTACTCTTCCTGGGGTTTATTATGGATCCCCATTAGTTCCTGCCAAGGCAGCAGATATTCTTCCTGGGGTTTATTATGGATCCCCATTAGTTCCTGCCAAGGCAGCAGCTACTCTTCCTGGGGTTTATTATGGATCCCCATTAGTTCCTGTCAAGGCAGCAGATACTCTTCCCTGGGGTTTATTATGGATCCCCATTAGTTCCTGCCAAGGCAGCAGATATTCTTCCTGGGGTTTATTATGGATCCCCATTAGTTCCTGCCAAGGCAGCAGATATTCTTCCTGGGGTTTATTATGGATCCCCATTAGTTCCTGCCAAGGCAGCAGATATTCTTCCTGGGGTTTATTATGGATCCCCATTAGTTCCTGCCAAGGCAGCAGATACTCTTCCCTGGGGTTTATTATGGATCCCCATTAGTTCCTGCCAAGGCAGCAGCTACTCTTCCTGGGGGTTATTATGGATCCCCATTAGTTCCTGCCAAGGTAGCAGGTACCAGAAAAATTAAGGCAGTTTATAAAATGTTAAAAACATTACAATACATTCACAGATTTCACAACACACTGTGTGCCCTCAGGCCCCTAATCCACCACTACCACATATGTACAGTACTAAATCCGAGTGTATGTGTAGTGCGTGTGTTATCGTGTCTCATAGCATGTGTCTATGTTTGTGTTGCTTCCCTGCTGCTCCATAAGGCGGTTTCTTTTACCGTTTTTTGGGGGTAAAGTTCATGCAGTCGTTATGTAGCCGCAAGTCTGACAATCATTTCCCCCATAATGCAACACACTTTGGAATGCAGTGACCAGCAAAAGTGATCCGCTCGAACGCCCCCCTCCCCCCCCTCCTCCTCCTCTCATCTCCAAGATGTATCTCTCTCTCTCTCTCTCTGAGCAGGGAGGGTTCCTTCCTGTTTACGGGACAACACAGAGCTGATAGGAGACACAGAGAGAGAGAGAGAGAGAGAGAACGTAACCTTCAGTAGGTCATCCACACAGTCAGCTGTCCCCTGTGACCAGGAGCACATTTCACCAGGAGCCCAGAGGCACCTCGCTGCCTTTTCATTTCAAAAGAAGCATAGCAGAAGTGAAATAGTGTTTGGTGTTATATCATATCCACCACATGGGTTAAAGGTCAATATCAACGTAAAAAACAACAGACTGATATTTGTTCTTGTTCTGTCATCTCTGAACAACTAGTTGTCCAGACATGATAATTTCTGACATAACATCAGGGGGCAGGAGTCACATAACACCTTCCCTGTTGGTCTGAACTAGCAGAGCAGCACTATCTAACTCTACAGTAGGAGTCTGTTGGTCTGAACTAGCAGAGCAGCACTATCTAACTCTACAGTAGGAGTCTGTTGGTCTGAACTAGCAGAGCAGCACTATCTAACTCTACAGTAGGAGTCTGAACTAGCAGAGCAGCACTATCTAACTCTACAGTAGGAGTCTGTTGGTCTGGACTAGCTGAGCAGCACTATCTAACTCTACAGTAGGAGTCTGTTGGTCTGAACTAGCAGAGCAGCACTATCTAACTCTACAGTAGGAGTCTGTTGGTCTGAACTAGCAGAGCAGCACTATCTAACTCTACAGTAGGAGTCTGTTGTTCTGAACTAGCAGAGCAGCACTATCTAACTCTACAGTAGGAGTCTGAACTAGCAGAGCAGCACTATCTAACTCTACAGTAGGAGTCTGTTGGTCTGAACTAGCAGAGCAGCACTATCTAACTCTACAGTAGGAGTCTGTTGGTCTGAACTAGCTGAGCAGCACTATCTAACTCTGCAGTAGGAGTCTGTTGGTCTGAACTAGCAGAGCAGCACTATCTAACTCTACAGTAGGAGTCTGAACTAGCAGAGCAGCACTATCTAACTCTACAGTAGGAGTCTGTTGGTCTGAACTAGCTGAGCAGCACTATCTAACTCTACAGTAGGAGTCTGTTGGTCTGAACTAGCTGAGCAGCACTATCTAACTCTACAGTAGGAGTCTGTTGGTCTGGACTAGCAGAGCAGCACTATCTAACTCTACAGTAGGAGTCTGCTGAGCAGCACTATCTAACTCTACAGTAGGAGTCTGTTGGTCTGAACTAGCTGAGCAGCACTATCTAACTCTACAGTAGGAGTCTGTTGGTCTGAACTAGCAGAGCAGCACTATCTAACTCTACAGTAGGAGTCTGTTGGTCTGAACTAGCTGAGCAGCACTATCTAACTCTACAGTAGGAGTCTGTTGGTCTGGACTAGCAGAGCAGCACTATCTAACTCTACAGTAGGAGTCTGTTGGTCTGAACTAGCAGAGCAGCACTATCTAACTCTACAGTAGGAGTCTGTTGGTCTGAACTAGCAGAGCAGCACTATCTAACTCTACAGTAGGAGTCTGTTGGTCTGAACTAGCAGAGCAGCACTATCTAACTCTACAGTAGGAGTCTGTTGGTCTGGACTAGCTGAGCAGCACTATCTAACTCTACAGTAGGAGTCTGTTGGTCTGAACTAGCTGAGCAGCACTATCTAACTCTACAGTAGGAGTCTGTTGGTCTGAACTAGCAGAGCAGCACTATCTAACTCTACAGTAGGAGTCTGTTGGTCTGAACTAGCTGAGCAGCACTATCTAACTCTACAGTAGGAGTCTGTTGGTCTGAACTAGCAGAGCAGCACTATCTAACTCTACAGTAGGAGTCTGTTGGTCTGAACTAGCAGAGCAGCACTATCTAACTCTGTAGTAGGAGTCTGTTGGTCTGAACTAGCTGAGCAGCACTATCTAACTCTACAGTAGGAGTCTGAACTAGCTGAGCAGCACTATCTAACTCTACAGTAGGAGTCTGTTGGTCTGGACTAGCTGAGCAGCACTATCTAACTCTACAGTAGGAGTCTGAACTAGCAGAGCAGCACTATCTAACTCTACAGTAGGAGTCTGAACTAGCAGAGCAGCACTATCTAACTCTACAGTAGGAGTCTGAACTAGCAGAGCAGCACTATCTAACTCTACAGTAGGAGTCTGAACTAGCTGAGCAGCACTATCTAACTCTACAGTAGGAGTCTGTTGGTCTGAACTAAGTGAGCAGCACTATCTAACTCTACAGTAGGAGTCTGAACTAGCAGAGCAGCACTATCTAACTCTACAGTAGGAGTCTGTTGGTCTGAACTAAGTGAGCAGCACTATCTAACTCTACAGTAGGAGTCTGAACTAGCAGAGCAGCACTATCTAACTCTACAGTAGAAGTCTGTTGGTCTGAACTAAGTGAGCAGCACTATCTAACTCTACAGTAGGAGTCTGAACTAGCTGAGCAGCACTATCTAACTCTACAGTAGGAGTCTGTTGGTCTGAACTAGCTGAGCAGCACTATCTAACTCTACAGTAGGAGTCTGTTGGTCTGAACTAGCAGAGCAGCACTATCTAACTCTACAGTAGGAGTCTGAACTAGCAGAGCAGCACTATCTAACTCTACAGTAGGAGTCTGTTGGTCTGAACTAGCAGAGCAGCACTATCTAACTCTACAGTAGGAGTCTGTTGGTCTGAACTAGCAGAGCAGCACTATCTAACTCTACAGTAGGAGTCTGAACTAGCAGAGCAGCACTATCTAACTCTACAGTAGGAGTCTGTTGGTCTGGACTAGCTGAGCAGCACTATCTAACTCTACAGTAGGAGTCTGTTGGTCTGAACTAGCAGAGCAGCACTATCTAACTCTACAGTAGGAGTCTGTTGGTCTGAACTAGCAGAGCAGCACTATCTAACTCTACAGTAGGAGTCTGTTGTTCTGAACTAGCAGAGCAGCACTATCTAACTCTACAGTAGGAGTCTGAACTAGCAGAGCAGCACTATCTAACTCTACAGTAGGAGTCTGTTGGTCTGAACTAGCAGAGCAGCACTATCTAACTCTACAGTAGGAGTCTGTTGGTCTGAACTAGCTGAGCAGCACTATCTAACTCTGCAGTAGGAGTCTGTTGGTCTGAACTAGCAGAGCAGCACTATCTAACTCTACAGTAGGAGTCTGAACTAGCAGAGCAGCACTATCTAACTATACAGTAGGAGTCTGTTGGTCTGAACTAGCTGAGCAGCACTATCTAACTCTACAGTAGGAGTCTGTTGGTCTGAACTAGCTGAGCAGCACTATCTAACTCTACAGTAGGAGTCTGTTGGTCTGGACTAGCAGAGCAGCACTATCTAACTCTACAGTAGGAGTCTGCTGAGCAGCACTATCTAACTCTACAGTAGGAGTCTGTTGGTCTGAACTAGCTGAGCAGCACTATCTAACTCTACAGTAGGAGTCTGTTGGTCTGAACTAGCAGAGCAGCACTATCTAACTCTACAGTAGGAGTCTGTTGGTCTGAACTAGCTGAGCAGCACTATCTAACTCTACAGTAGGAGTCTGTTGGTCTGGACTAGCAGAGCAGCACTATCTAACTCTACAGTAGGAGTCTGTTGGTCTGAACTAGCAGAGCAGCACTATCTAACTCTACAGTAGGAGTCTGTTGGTCTGAACTAGCAGAGCAGCACTATCTAACTCTACAGTAGGAGTCTGTTGGTCTGAACTAGCAGAGCAGCACTATCTAACTCTACAGTAGGAGTCTGTTGGTCTGGACTAGCTGAGCAGCACTATCTAACTCTACAGTAGGAGTCTGTTGGTCTGAACTAGCTGAGCAGCACTATCTAACTCTACAGTAGGAGTCTGTTGGTCTGAACTAGCAGAGCAGCACTATCTAACTCTACAGTAGGAGTCTGTTGGTCTGAACTAGCTGAGCAGCACTATCTAACTCTACAGTAGGAGTCTGTTGGTCTGAACTAGCAGAGCAGCACTATCTAACTCTACAGTAGGAGTCTGTTGGTCTGAACTAGCAGAGCAGCACTATCTAACTCTGTAGTAGGAGTCTGTTGGTCTGAACTAGCTGAGCAGCACTATCTAACTCTACAGTAGGAGTCTGAACTAGCTGAGCAGCACTATCTAACTCTACAGTAGGAGTCTGTTGGTCTGGACTAGCTGAGCAGCACTATCTAACTCTACAGTAGGAGTCTGAACTAGCTGAGCAGCACTATCTAACTCTACAGTAGGAGTCTGTTGGTCTGAACTAGCTGAGCAGCACTATCTAACTCTACAGTAGGAGTCTGTTGGTCTGAACTAGCTGAGCAGCACTATCTAACTCTACAGTAGGAGTCTGTTGGTCTGAACTAGCTGAGCAGCACTATCTAACTCTACAGTAGGAGTCTGAACTAGCAGAGCAGCACTATCTAACTCTACAGTAGGAGTCTGTTGGTCTGAACTAGCTGAGCAGCACTATCTAACTCTACAGTAGGAGTCTGTTGGTCTGGACTAGCTGAGCAGCACTATCTAACTCTACAGTAGGAGTCTGTTGGTCTGAACTAGCAGAGCAGCACTATCTAACTCTACAGTTGGAGTCTGTTGGTCTGAACTAGCTGAGCAGCACTATCTAACTCTACAGTAGGAGTCTGTTGGTCTGAACTAGCTGAGCAGCACTATCTAACTCTACAGTAGGAGTCTGTTGGTCTGAACTAGCTGAGCAGCACTATCTAACTCTACAGTAGGAGTCTGAACTAGCTGAGCAGCACTATCTAACTCTACAGTAGGAGTCTGAACTAGCAGAGCAGCGCTATCTAACTTTACAGTAGGAGTCTGTTGGTCTGAACTAGCTGAGCAGCACTATCTAACTCTACAGTAGGAGTCTGTTGGTCTGAACTAGCTGAGCAGCACTATCTAACTCTACAGTAGGAGTCTGTTGGTCTGAACTAGCAGAGCAGCACTATCTAACTCTACAGTTGGAGTCTGTTGGTCTGAACTAGCTGAGCAGCACTATCTAACTCTACAGTAGGAGTCTGTTGGTCTGAACTAGCTGAGCAGCACTATCTAACTCTACAGTAGGAGTCTGAACTATCAGAGCAGCACTATCTAACTCTACAGTAGGAGTCTGAACTATCAGAGCAGCACTATCTAACTCTACAGTAGGAGTCTGTTGTTCTGAACTATCAGAGCAGCACTATCTAACTCTACAGTAGGAGTCTGTTGGTCTGAACTAGCAGAGCAGCACTATCTAACTCTACAGTAGGAGTCTGTTGGTCTGAACTAGCAGAGCAGCACTATCTAACTCTACAGTAGGAGTCTGTTGGTCTGAACTAGCTGAGCAGCACTATCTAACTCTACAGTAGGAGTCTGTTGGTCTGAACTAGCTGAGCAGCACTATCTAACTCTACAGTAGGAGTCTGTTGGTCTGGACTAGCAGAGCAGCACTATCTAACTCTACAGTAAGAGTCTGTTGGTCTGAACTAGCAGAGCAGCACTATCTAACTCTACAGTAGAAGTCTGTTGGTCTGAACTAGCAGAGCAGCACTATCTAACTCTACAGTAGGAGTCTGTTGGTCTGAACTAGCAGAGCAGCACTATCTAACTCTACAGTAGGAGTCTGTTGGTCTGAACTAGCTGAGCAGCACTATCTAACTCTACAGTAGGAGTCTGTTGGTCTGAACTAGCAGAGCAGCACTATCTAACTCTACAGTAGGAGTCTGTTGGTCTGAACTAGCTGAGCAGCACTATCTAACTCTACAGTAGGAGTCTGTTGGTCTGAACTAGCAGAGCAGCACTATCTAACTCTACAGTAGGAGTCTGTTGGTCTGAACTAGCTGAGCAGCACTATCTAACTCTACAGTAGGAGTCTGAACTAGCAGAGCAGCACTATCTAACTCTACAGTAGGAGTCTGAACTAGCAGAGCAGCACTATCTAACTCTACAGTAGGAGTCTGAACTAGCAGAGCAGCACTATCTAACTCTACAGTAGGAGTCTGAACTAGCTGAGCAGCACTATCTAACTCTACAGTAGGAGTCTGTTGGTCTGAACTAAGTGAGCAGCACTATCTAACTCTACAGTAGGAGTCTGAACTAGCAGAGCAGCACTATCTAACTCTACAGTAGGAGTCTGTTGGTCTGAACTAAGTGAGCAGCACTATCTAACTCTACAGTAGGAGTCTGAACTAGCAGAGCAGCACTATCTAACTCTACAGTAGAAGTCTGTTGGTCTGAACTAAGTGAGCAGCACTATCTAACTCTACAGTAGGAGTCTGAACTAGCTGAGCAGCACTATCTAACTCTACAGTAGGAGTCTGTTGGTCTGAACTAGCTGAGCAGCACTATCTAACTCTACAGTAGGAGTCTGTTGGTCTGAACTAGCAGAGCAGCACTATCTAACTCTACAGTAGGAGTCTGAACTAGCAGAGCAGCACTATCTAACTCTACAGTAGGAGTCTGTTGGTCTGAACTAGCAGAGCAGCACTATCTAACTCTACAGTAGGAGTCTGTTGGTCTGAACTAGCAGAGCAGCACTATCTAACTCTACAGTAGGAGTCTGTTGGTCTGAACTAGCAGAGCAGCACTATCTAACTCTACAGTAGGAGTCTGTTGGTCTGAACTAGCTGAGCAGCACTATCTAACTCTACAGTAGGAGTCTGTTGGTCTGAACTAGCTGAGCAGCACTATCTAACTCTACAGTAGGAGTCTGTTGGTCTGAACTAGCAGAGCAGCACTATCTAACTCTACAGTAGGAGTCTGTTGGTCTGAACTAGCTGAGCAGCACTATCTAACTCTACAGTAGGAGTCTGTTGGTCTGAACTAGCAGAGCAGCACTATCTAACTCTACAGTAGGAGTCTGAACTAGCTGAGCAGCACTATCTAACTCTACAGTAGGAGTCTGAACTAGCTGAGCAGCACTATCTAACTCTACAGTAGGAGTCTGTTGGTCTGAACTAGCAGAGCAGCACTATCTAACTCTACAGTAGGAGTCTGTTGGTCTGAACTAGCAGAGCAGCACTATCTAACTCTACAGTAGGAGTCTGTTGGTCTGAACTAGCTGAGCAGCACTATCTAACTCTACAGTAGAAGTCTGTTGGTCTGAACTAGCTGAGCAGCACTATCTAACTCTACAGTAGGAGTCTGTTGGTCTGAACTAGCAGAGCAGCACTATCTAACTCTACAGTAGGAGTCTGTTGGTCTGAACTAGCTGAGCAGCACTATCTAACTCTGTAGTAGGAGTCTGTTGGTCTGAACTAGCAGAGCAGCACTATCTAACTCTACAGTAGGAGTCTGTTGGTCTGAACTAGCTGAGCAGCACTATCTAACTCTACAGTAGGAGTCTGTTGGTCTGAACTAGCTGAGCAGCACTATCTAACTCTACAGTAGAAGTCTGTTGGTCTGAACTAGCTGAGCAGCACTATCTAACTCTACAGTAGGAGTCTGTTGGTCTGAACTAGCTGAGCAGCACTATCTAACTCTACAGTAGGAGTCTGAACTATCAGAGCAGCACTATCTAACTCTACAGTAGGAGTCTGTTGGTCTGAACTAGCTGAGCAGCACTATCTAACTCTGTAGTAGAAGTCTGTTGGTCTGAACTAAGTGAGCAGCACTATCTAACTCTACAGTAGGAGTCTGTTGGTCTGAACTAGCAGAGCAGCACTATCTAACTCTACAGTAGGAGTCTGTTGGTCTGAACTAGCAGAGCAGCACTATCTAACTCTACAGTAGGAGTCTGTTGGTCTGAACTAAGTGTGCACCACTATCTATCTCTGCAGTAGGAGTCCGTTGCTAGATTGTCCATTGGAAACTGAAGGACAGGGAGCTCTACATGGTGAAACAGTGCCACCCAGTGGCAGTCTGACGTCAATGCAGGCCAACGCATCCCGAATCAGGTGCCTTGCAGCACTCACGATTCAATTATCGAATTAAATAAACGACTAACAAATCTAACATTTCTTAAATTTAAACAATGAATCAGTTAATGATTTAATTGTTAATATATAAAACGATTAGATGAGTGTTATTGGTTTTTCCCATGTAAAACGATTAGATGAGTGTTATTGGTTTTTCCCATATAAAATGATTAGATGAGTGTTATTGGTTTTTCCCATATAAAATGATTAGATGACTGTTATTGGTTTTTCCCATATAAAATGATTAGATGAGTGTTATTGGTTTTTCCCATATAAAATGATTAGATGAGTGTTATTGGTTTTTCCCATGGAATGATTAGATGAGTGTTATTGGTTTTTCCCATGGAATGATTTGAGGTTGGACTTCCTAAGAGCGTATAGCATTTTAACACGGAGGACGGACAGTTTGGTGTCACACCCTGTCAGTCACCCCTCTACTTCCTGTCTCTTACTAAGGAAAGACGACACAGTTAGTACTGTAAGGAGTAGGACACAATACATAGAGTAGAATATAATATAGTAGAAGAGTCTAATAGAGTAGAATATAATATAGTAGAAGAGTCTAATATAGTAGAATAGAATATAGTAGAAGAGTCTAATATAGTAGAGTCTAATATAGTAGAGGAGTCTAATAGAGTAGAATATAATATAGTAGAAGAGTCTAATAGAGTAGAATATAATATAGTAGAAGAGTCTAATAGAGTAGAATATAATATAGTAGAAGAGTCTAATAGAGTAGAATATAATATAGTAGAAGAGTCTAATAGAGTAGAATAGAATATAGTAGAAGAGTCTAATATAGTAGAGTCTAATATAGTAGAGGAGTCTAATAGAGTAGAATATAATATAGTAGAAGAGTCTAATACAGTAGAATATAATATAGTAGAAGAGTCTAATAGAGTAGAATATAATATAGTAGAGGAGTCTAATAGAGTAGAATAGAATATAGTAGAAGAGTCTAATATAGTAGAGTCTAATATAGTAGAGGAGTCTAATAGAGTAGAATATAATATAGTAGAAGAGTCTAATAGAGTAGAATATAATATAGTAGAAGAGTCTAATAGAGTAGAATATAATATAGTAGAAGAGTCTAATAGAGTAGAATAGAATATAGTAGAAGAGTCTAATAGAGTAGAATATAATATAGTAGAAGAGTCTAATACAGTAGAATATAATATAGTAGAAGAGTCTAATAGAGTAGAATATAATATAGTAGAGGAGTCTAATAGAGTAGAATAGAATATAGTAGAAGAGTCTAATAGAGTAGAGTCTAATATAGTAGAATATAATATAGTAGAATATAATATAGTAGAAGAGTCTAATAGAGTAGAGTCTAATATAGTAGAATATAATATAGTAGAAGAGTCTAATAGAGTAGAATATAATATAGTAGAAGAGTCTAATATAGTAGAATAGAATATAGTAGAAGAGTCTAATATAGTAGAGTCTAATATAGTAGAGGAGTCTAATAGAGTAGAATATAATATAGTAGAAGAGTCTAATAGAGTAGAATAGAATATAGTAGAAGACTAATATAGTAGAGTCTAATATAGTAGAGGAGTCTAATAGAGTAGAATATAATATAGTAGAAGAGTCTAATAGAGTAGAATATAATATAGTAGAAGAGTCTAATACAGTAGAATATAATATAGTAGAAGAGTCTAATAGAGTAGAATATAATATAGTAGAGGAGTCTAATAGAGTAGAATAGAATATAGTAGAAGAGTCTAATATAGTAGAGTCTAATATAGTAGAGGAGTCTAATAGAGTAGAATATAATATAGTAGAAGAGTCTAACAGAGTAGAATATAATATAGTAGAAGAGTCTAATAGAGTAGAATATAATATAGTAGAAGAGTCTAATAGAGTAGAATAGAATATAGTAGAAGAGTCTAATAGAGTAGAATATAATATAGTAGAAGAGTCTAATACAGTAGAATATAATATAGTAGAAGAGTCTAATAGAGTAGAATATAATATAGTAGAGGAGTCTAATAGAGTAGAATAGAATATAGTAGAAGAGTCTAATAGAGTAGAGTCTAATATAGTAGAATATAATATAGTAGAATATAATATAGTAGAAGAGTCTAATAGAGTAGAGTCTAATATAGTAGAATATAATATAGTAGAAGAGTCTAATAGAGTAGAATATAATATAGTAGAAGAGTCTAATAGAGTAGAGTCTAATATAGTAGAATATAATATAGTAGAAGAGTCTAATAGAGTAGAATATAATATAGTAGAAGAGTCTAATATAGTAGAATAGAATATAGTAGAAGAGTCTAATATAGTAGAGTCTAATATAGTAGAGGAGTCTAATAGAGTAGAATATAATATAGTAGAAGAGTCTAATAGAGTAGAATAGAATATAGTAGAAGAGTCTAATATAGTAGAGTCTAATATAGTAGAGGAGTCTAATAGAGTAGAATATAATATAGTAGAAGAGTCTAATAGAGTAGAATATAATATAGTAGAAGAGTCTAATACAGTAGAATATAATATAGTAGAATAGTCTAATAGAGTAGAATATAATATAGTAGAGGAGTCTAATAGAGTAGAATAGAATATAGTAGAAGAGTCTAATATAGTAGAGTCTAATATAGTAGAGGAGTATAATAGAGTAGAATATAATATAGTAGAAGAGTCTAATAGAGTAGAATATAATATAGTAGAAGAGTCTAATAGAGTAGAATATAATATAGTAGAATAGTCTAATAGAGTAGAATAGAATATAGTAGAAGAGTCTAATAGAGTAGAATATAATATAGTAGAAGAGTCTAATACAGTAGAATATAATATAGTAGAAGAGTCTAATAGAGTATAATATAATATAGTAGAGGAGTCTAATAGAGTAGAATAGAATATAGTAGAAGAGTCTAATAGAGTAGAGTCTAATATAGTAGAATATAATATAGTAGAATATAATATAGTAGAAGAGTCTAATAGAGTAGAGTCTAATATAGTAGAATATAATATAGTAGAAGAGTCTAATAGAGTAGAATATAATATAGTAGAAGAGTCTAATATAGTAGAATAGAATATAGTAGAAGAGTCTAATATAGTAGAGTCTAATATAGTAGAGGAGTCTAATAGAGTAGAATATAATATAGTAGAAGAGTCTAATAGAGTAGAATATAATATAGTAGAAGAGTCTAATAGAGTAGAATATAATATAGTAGAAGAGTCTAATAGAGTAGAATATAATATAGTAGAAGAGTCTAATACAGTAGAATATAATATAGTAGAAGAGTCTAATAGAGTAGAATATAATATAGTAGAGGAGTCTAATAGAGTAGAATAGAATATAGTAGAAGAGTCTAATATAGTAGAGTCTAATATAGTAGAGGAGTCTAATAGAGTAGAATATAATATAGTAGAAGAGTCTAATAGAGTAGAATATAATATAGTAGAAGAGTCTAATAGAGTAGAATATAATATAGTAGAAGAGTCTAATAGAGTAGAATAGAATATAGTAGAAGAGTCTAATAGAGTAGAATATAATATAGTAGAGGAGTCTAATAGAGTAGAATAGAATATAGTAGAAGAGTCTAATAGAGTAGAGTCTAATATAGTAGAATATAATATAGTAGAATATAATATAGTAGAAGAGTCTAATAGAGTAGAGTCTAATATAGTAGAATATAATATAGTAGAAGAGTCTAATAGAGTAGAATATAATATAGTAGAAGAGTCTAATAGAGTAGAGTCTAATATAGTAGAATATAATATAGTAGAAGAGTCTAATAGAGTAGAATATAATATAGTAGAAGAGTCTAATATAGTAGAATAGAATATAGTAGAAGAGTCTAATATAGTAGAGTCTAATATAGTAGAGGAGTCTAATAGAGTAGAATATAATATAGTAGAAGAGTCTAATAGAGTAGAATAGAATATAGTAGAAGAGTCTAATATAGTAGAGTCTAATATAGTAGAGGAGTCTAATAGAGTAGAATATAATATAGTAGAAGAGTCTAATAGAGTAGAATATAATATAGTAGAAGAGTCTAATACAGTAGAATATAATATAGTAGAATAGTCTAATAGAGTAGAATATAATATAGTAGAGGAGTCTAATAGAGTAGAATAGAATATAGTAGAAGAGTCTAATATAGTAGAGTCTAATATAGTAGAGGAGTATAATAGAGTAGAATATAATATAGTAGAAGAGTCTAATAGAGTAGAATATAATATAGTAGAAGAGTCTAATAGAGTAGAATATAATATAGTAGAATAGTCTAATAGAGTAGAATAGAATAGAGTAGAAGAGTCTAATAGAGTAGAATATAATATAGTAGAAGAGTCTAATACAGTAGAATATAATATAGTAGAAGAGTCTAATAGAGTATAATATAATATAGTAGAGGAGTCTAATAGAGTAGAATAGAATATAGTAGAAGAGTCTAATAGAGTAGAGTCTAATATAGTAGAATATAATATAGTAGAATATAATATAGTAGAAGAGTCTAATAGAGTAGAGTCTAATATAGTAGAATATAATATAGTAGAAGAGTCTAATAGAGTAGAATATAATATAGTAGAAGAGTCTAATATAGTAGAATAGAATATAGTAGAAGAGTCTAATATAGTAGAGTCTAATATAGTAGAGGAGTCTAATAGAGTAGAATATAATATAGTAGAAGAGTCTAATAGAGTAGAATATAATATAGTAGAAGAGTCTAATAGAGTAGAATATAATATAGTAGAAGAGTCTAATAGAGTAGAATAGAATATAGTAGAAGAGTCTAATAGAGTAGAATATAATATAGTAGAAGAGTCTAATACAGTAGAATATAATATAGTAGAAGAGTCTAATAGAGTAGAATATAATATAGTAGAGGAGTCTAATAGAGTAGAATAGAATATAGTAGAAGAGTCTAATAGAGTAGAGTCTAATATAGTAGAATATAATATAGTAGAATATAATATAGTAGAAGAGTCTAATAGAGTAGAGTCTAATATAGTAGAATATAATATAGTAGAAGAGTCTAATAGAGTAGAATATAATATAGTAGAAGAGTCTAATATAGTAGAATAGAATATAGTAGAAGAGTCTAATATAGTAGAGTCTAATATAGTAGAGGAGTCTAATAGAGTAGAATATAATATAGTAGAAGAGTCTAATAGAGTAGAATAGAATATAGTAGAAGACTAATATAGTAGAGTCTAATATAGTAGAGGAGTCTAATAGAGTAGAATATAATATAGTAGAAGAGTCTAATAGAGTAGAATATAATATAGTAGAAGAGTCTAATACAGTAGAATATAATATAGTAGAAGAGTCTAATAGAGTAGAATATAATATAGTAGAAGAGTCTAATAGAGTAGAATATAATATAGTAGAAGAGTCTAATATAGTATAATATAATATAGTAGAATATAATATAGTAGAAGAGTCTAATAGAGTAGAGTCTAATATAGTAGAATATAATATAGTAGAAGAGTCTAATAGAGTAGAATATAATATAGTAGAAGAGTCTAATATAGTAGAATAGAATATAGTAGAAGAGTCTAATATAGTAGAGTCTAATATAGTAGAGGAGTCTAATAGAGTAGAATATAATATAGTAGAAGAGTCTAATAGAGTAGAATATAATATAGTAGAAGAGTCTAATAGAGTAGAATATAATATAGTAGAAGAGTCTAATAGAGTAGAATATAATATAGTAGAAGAGTCTAATACAGTAGAATATAATATAGTAGAAGAGTCTAATAGAGTAGAATATAATATAGTAGAGGAGTCTAATAGAGTAGAATATAATATAGTAGAAGAGTCTAATAGAGTAGAGTCTAATATAGTAGAATATAATATAGTAGAAGAGTCTAATAGAGTAGAATATAATATAGTAGAAGAGTCTAATATAGTAGAATAGAATATAGTAGAAGAGTCTAATATAGTAGAGTCTAATATAGTAGAGGAGTCTAATAGAGTAGAATATAATATAGTAGAAGAGTCTAATAGAGTAGAATATAATATAGTAGAAGAGTCTAATAGAGTAGAATATAATATAGTAGAAGAGTCTAATAGAGTAGAATATAATATAGTAGAAGAGTCTAATACAGTAGAATATAATATAGTAGAAGAGTCTAATAGAGTAGAATATAATATAGTAGAGGAGTCTAATAGAGTAGAATAGAATATAGTAGAAGAGTCTAATATAGTAGAGTCTAATATAGTAGAGGAGTCTAATAGAGTAGAATATAATATAGTAGAAGAGTCTAATAGAGTAGAATATAATATAGTAGAAGAGTCTAATAGAGTAGAATATAATATAGTAGAAGAGTCTAATAGAGTAGAATAGAATATAGTAGAAGAGTCTAATAGAGTAGAATATAATATAGTAGAGGAGTCTAATAGAGTAGAATAGAATATAGTAGAAGAGTCTAATAGAGTAGAGTCTAATATAGTAGAATTTAATATAGTAGAATATAATATAGTAGAAGAGTCTAATAGAGTAGAGTCTAATATAGTAGAATATAATATAGTAGAAGAGTCTAATAGAGTAGAATATAATATAGTAGAAGAGTCTAATAGAGTAGAGTCTAATATAGTAGAATATAATATAGTAGAAGAGTCTAATAGAGTAGAATATAATATAGTAGAAGAGTCTAATATAGTAGAATAGAATATAGTAGAAGAGTCTAATATAGTAGAGTCTAATATAGTAGAGGAGTCTAATAGAGTAGAATATAATATAGTAGAAGAGTCTAATAGAGTAGAATAGAATATAGTAGAAGAGTCTAATATAGTAGAGTCTAATATAGTAGAGGAGTCTAATAGAGTAGAATATAATATAGTAGAAGAGTCTAATAGAGTAGAATATAATATAGTAGAAGAGTCTAATACAGTAGAATATAATATAGTAGAATAGTCTAGTAGAGTAGAATATAATATAGTAGAGGAGTCTAATAGAGTAGAATAGAATATAGTAGAAGAGTCTAATATAGTAGAGTCTAATATAGTAGAGGAGTATAATAGAGTAGAATATAATATAGTAGAAGAGTCTAATAGAGTAGAATATAATATAGTAGAAGAGTCTAATAGAGTAGAATATAATATAGTAGAATAGTCTAATAGAGTAGAATAGAATATAGTAGAAGAGTCTAATAGAGTAGAATATAATATAGTAGAAGAGTCTAATACAGTAGAATATAATATAGTAGAAGAGTCTAATAGAGTATAATATAATATAGTAGAGGAGTCTAATAGAGTAGAATAGAATATAGTAGAAGAGTCTAATAGAGTAGAGTCTAATATAGTATAATATAATATAGTAGAATATAATATAGTAGAAGAGTCTAATAGAGTAGAGTCTAATATAGTAGAATATAATATAGTAGAAGAGTCTAATAGAGTAGAATATAATATAGTAGAAGAGTCTAATATAGTAGAATAGAATATAGTAGAAGAGTCTAATATAGTAGAGTCTAATATAGTAGAGGAGTCTAATAGAGTAGAATATAATATAGTAGAAGAGTCTAATAGAGTAGAATATAATATAGTAGAAGAGTCTAATAGAGTAGAATATAATATAGTAGAAGAGTCTAATAGAGTAGAATATAATATAGTAGAAGAGTCTAATACAGTAGAATATAATATAGTAGAAGAGTCTAATAGAGTAGAATATAATATAGTAGAGGAGTCTAATAGAGTAGAATATAATATAGTAGAAGAGTCTAATATAGTAGAGTCTAATATAGTAGAGGAGTCTAATAGAGTAGAATATAATATAGTAGAAGAGTCTAATAGAGTAGAATATAATATAGTAGAAGAGTCTAATAGAGTAGAATATAATATAGTAGAAGAGTCTAATAGAGTAGAGTCTAATATAGTAGAATATAATATAGTAGAATATAATATAGTAGAAGAGTCTAATAGAGTAGTCTAATATAGTAGAATATAATATAGTAGAAGAGTCTAATAGAGTAGAATATAATATAGTAGAAGAGTCTAATAGAGTAGAGTCTAATAGAGTAGAATATAATATAGTAGAAGAGTCTAATAGAGTAGAATATAATATAGTAGAAGAGTCTAATAGAGTAGAATATAATATAGTAGAAGAGTCTAATAGAGTAGAATATAATATAGTAGAAGAGTCTAATAGAGTAGAATATAATATAGTAGAAGAGTAATAGAGTAGAATATAATATAGTAGAAGAGTCTAATAGAGTAGAATATAATATAGTAGAAGAGTCTAATAGAGTAGAATATAATATAGTAGAGGAGTCTAATAGAGTAGAATAGAATATAGTAGAGGAGTCTAATAGAGTAGAATATAATATAGTAGAAGAGTCTAATAGAGTAGAATATAATATAGTAGAAGAGTCTAATAGAGTAGAATATAATATAGTAGAAGAGTCTAATAGAGTAGAATATAATATAGTAGAAGAGTCTAATAGAGTAGAATATAATATAGTAGAAGAGTCTAATACAGTAGAATATAATATAGTAGAAGAGTCTAATAGAGTAGAATATAATATAGTAGAATATAATATAGTAGAAGAGTCTAATAGAGTAGAGTCTAATATAGTGGAATATAATATAGTAGAAGAGTCTAATAGAGTAGAGTCTAATATAGTAGAATATAATATAGTAGAAGAGTCTAATAGAGTAGAATATAATATAGTAGAAGAGTCTAATAGAGTAGAATATAATATAGTAGAAGAGTCTAATAGAGTAGAATATAATATAGTAGAAGAGTCTAATACAGTAGAATATAATATAGTAGAAGAGTCTAATAGAGTAGAATATAATATAGTAGAAGACTAATATAGTAGAGTCTAATATAGTAGAGGAGTCTAATAGAGTAGAATATAATATAGTAGAAGAGTCTAATAGAGTAGAATATAATATAGTAGAAGAGTCTAATAGAGTAGAATATAATATAGTAGAGGAGTCTAATAGAGTAGAATAGAATATAGTAGAAGAGTCTAATATAGTAGAGTCTAATATAGTAGAGGAGTCTAATAGAGTAGAATATAATATAGTAGAAGAGTCTAACAGAGTAGAATATAATATAGTAGAAGAGTCTAATAGAGTAGAATATAATATAGTAGAAGAGTCTAATAGAGTAGAATAGAATATAGTAGAAGAGTCTAATAGAGTAGAATATAATATAGTAGAAGAGTCTAATACAGTAGAATATAATATAGTAGAAGAGTCTAATAGAGTAGAATATAATATAGTAGAGGAGTCTAATAGAGTAGAATAGAATATAGTAGAAGAGTCTAATAGAGTAGAGTCTAATATAGTAGAATATAATATAGTAGAATATAATATAGTAGAAGAGTCTAATAGAGTAGAGTATAATATAGTAGAATATAATATAGTAGAAGAGTCTAATAGAGTAGAATATAATATAGTAGAAGAGTCTAATAGAGTAGAGTCTAATATAGTAGAATATAATATAGTAGAAGAGTCTAATAGAGTAGAATATAATATAGTAGAAGAGTCTAATATAGTAGAATAGAATATAGTAGAAGAGTCTAATATAGTAGAGTCTAATATAGTAGAGGAGTCTAATAGAGTAGAATATAATATAGTAGAAGAGTCTAATAGAGTAGAATAGAATATAGTAGAAGAGTCTAATATAGTAGAGTCTAATATAGTAGAGGAGTCTAATAGAGTAGAATATAATATAGTAGAAGAGTCTAATAGAGTAGAATATAATATAGTAGAAGAGTCTAATACAGTAGAATATAATATAGTAGAATAGTCTAATAGAGTAGAATATAATATAGTAGAGGAGTCTAATAGAGTAGAATAGAATATAGTAGAAGAGTCTAATATAGTAGAGTCTAATATAGTAGAGGAGTATAATAGAGTAGAATATAATATAGTAGAAGAGTCTAATAGAGTAGAATATAATATAGTAGAAGAGTCTAATAGAGTAGAATATAATATAGTAGAATAGTCTAATAGAGTAGAATAGAATATAGTAGAAGAGTCTAATAGAGTAGAATATAATATAGTAGAAGAGTCTAATACAGTAGAATATAATATAGTAGAAGAGTCTAATAGAGTATAATATAATATAGTAGAGGAGTCTAATAGAGTAGAATAGAATATAGTAGAAGAGTCTAATAGAGTAGAGTCTAATATAGTAGAATATAATATAGTAGAATATAATATAGTAGAAGAGTCTAATAGAGTAGAGTCTAATATAGTAGAATATAATATAGTAGAAGAGTCTAATAGAGTAGAATATAATATAGTAGAAGAGTCTAATATAGTAGAATAGAATATAGTAGAAGAGTCTAATATAGTAGAGTCTAATATAGTAGAGGAGTCTAATAGAGTAGAATATAATATAGTAGAAGAGTCTAATAGAGTAGAATATAATATAGTAGAAGAGTCTAATAGAGTAGAATATAATATAGTAGAAGAGTCTAATAGAGTAGAATATAATATAGTAGAAGAGTCTAATACAGTAGAATATAATATAGTAGAAGAGTCTAATAGAGTAGAATATAATATAGTAGAGGAGTCTAATAGAGTAGAATATAATATAGTAGAAGAGTCTAATATAGTAAAGTCTAATATAGTAGAGGAGTCTAATAGAGTAGAATATAATATAGTAGAAGAGTCTAATAGAGTAGAATATAATATAGTAGAAGAGTCTAATAGAGTAGAATATAATATAGTAGAAGAGTCTAATAGAGTAGAGTCTAATATAGTAGAATATAATATAGTAGAATATAATATAGTAGAAGAGTCTAATAGAGTAGTCTAATATAGTAGAATATAATATAGTAGAAGAGTCTAATAGAGTAGAATATAATATAGTAGAAGAGTCTAATAGAGTAGAGTCTAATATAGTAGAATATAATATAGTAGAAGAGTCTAATAGAGTAGAATATAATATAGTAGAAGAGTCTAATAGAGTAGAATATAATATAGTAGAAGAGTCTAATAGAGTAGAATATAATATAGTAGAAGAGTAATAGAGTAGAATATAATATAGTAGAAGAGTCTAATAGAGTAGAATATAATATAGTAGAGGAGTCTAATAGAGTAGAATAGAATATAGTAGAGGAGTCTAATAGAGTAGAATATAATATAGTAGAAGAGTCTAATAGAGTAGAATATAATATAGTAGAAGAGTCTAATAGAGTAGAATATAATATAGTAGAAGAGTCTAATAGAGTAGAATATAATATAGTAGAAGAGTCTAATAGAGTAGAATATAATATAGTAGAAGAGTCTAATACAGTAGAATATAATATAGTAGAAGAGTCTAATAGAGTAGAATATAATATAGTAGAATATAATATAGTAGAAGAGTCTAATAGAGTAGAGTCTAATATAGTGGAATATAATATAGTAGAAGAGTCTAATAGAGTAGAGTCTAATATAGTAGAATATAATATAGTAGAAGAGTCTAATAGAGTAGAATATAATATAGTAGAAGAGTCTAATAGAGTAGAATATAATATAGTAGAAGAGTCTAATAGAGTAGAATATAATATAGTAGAAGAGTCTAATACAGTAGAATATAATATAGTAGAAGAGTCTAATAGAGTAGAATATAATATAGTAGAGGAGTCTAATAGAGTAGAATAGAATATAGTAGAAGAGTCTAATATAGTAGAATATAATATAGTAGAAGAGTCTAATAGAGTAGAATATAATATAGTAGAAGAGTCTAATAGAGTAGAATATAATATAGTAGAAGAGTCTAATACAGTAGAATATAATATAGTAGAAGAGTCTAATAGAGTAGAATATAATATAGTAGAGGAGTCTAATAGAGTAGAATAGAATATAGTAGAAGAGTCTAATAGAGTAGAGTCTAATATAGTAGAATATAATATAGTAGAATATATTATAGTAGAAGAGTCTAATAGAGTAGAGTCTAATATAGTAGAAGGGTCTAATAGAGTAGAATATAATATAGTAGAAGAGTCTAATAGAGTAGAATATAATATAGTAGAATATAATATAGTAGAAGAGTCTAATAGAGTAGAGTCTAATATAGTAGAATATAATATAGTAGAGGTCTAATAGAGTAGAATATAATATAGTAGAAGAGTCTGAGTAGAATATAATATAGTAGAAGAGTCTAATAGAGTAGAATATAATATAGTAGAAGAGTCTAATAGAGTAGAATATAATATAGTAGAAGAGTCTAATAGAGTAGAATATAATATAGTAGAAGAGTCTAATATAGTAGAATATAATATAGTAGAAGAGTCTAATTTAGAAGAATATAATATAGTAGAAGAGTCTAATAGAGTAGAATATAATATAGTAGAAGAGTCTAATAGAGTAGAATATAATATAGTAGAAGAGTCTAATATAGTAGAATATAATATAGTAGAGGAGTCTAATAGAGTAGAATATAATATAGTAGAAGAGTCTAATATAGTAGAATATAATATAGTAGAAGAGTCTAATATAGTAGAATCTAATATAGTAGAAGAGTCTAATAGAGTAGAAGAGTCTAATATAGTAGAAGAGTCTAATAGAGTAGAATATAATATAGTAGAAGAGTCTAATATAGTAGAATATAATATAGTAGAAGAGTCTAATATAGAAGAATATAATATAGTAGAAGAGTCTAATAGAGTAGAATATAATATAGTAGAAGAGTCTAATAGAGTAGAATATAATATAGTAGAAGAGTCTAATAGAGTAGAATATAATATAGTAGAAGAGTCTAATAGAGTAGAATATAATATAGTAGAAGAGTCTAATAGAGTAGAATATAATATAGTAGAAGAGTCTAATAGAGTAGAATATAATATAGTAGAAGAGTAATAGAGTAGAATATAATATAGTAGAAGAGTCTAATAGAGTAGAATATAATATAGTAGAAGAGTCTAATAGAGTAGAATATAATATAGTAGAGGAGTCTAATAGAGTAGAATAGAATATAGTAGAGGAGTCTAATAGAGTAGAATATAATATAGTAGAAGAGTCTAATAGAGTAGAATATAATATAGTAGAAGAGTCTAATAGAGTAGAATATAATATAGTAGAAGAGTCTAATACAGTAGAATATAATATAGTAGAAGAGTCTAATAGAGTAGAATATAATATAGTAGAGGAGTCTAATAGAGTAGAATATAATATAGTAGAAGAGTCTAATAGAGTAGAGTCTAATATAGTAGAATATAATATAGTAGAAGAGTCTAATAGAGTAGAATATAATATAGTAGAAGAGTCTAATATAGTAGAATAGAATATAGTAGAAGAGTCTAATATAGTAGAGTCTAATATAGTAGAGGAGTCTAATAGAGTAGAATATAATATAGTAGAAGAGTCTAATAGAGTAGAATATAATATAGTAGAAGAGTCTAATAGAGTAGAATATAATATAGTAGAAGAGTCTAATAGAGTAGAATATAATATAGTAGAAGAGTCTAATACAGTAGAATATAATATAGTAGAAGAGTCTAATAGAGTAGAATATAATATAGTAGAGGAGTCTAATAGAGTAGAATAGAATATAGTAGAAGAGTCTAATATAGTAGAGTCTAATATAGTAGAGGAGTCTAATAGAGTAGAATATAATATAGTAGAAGAGTCTAATAGAGTAGAATATAATATAGTAGAAGAGTCTAATAGAGTAGAATATAATATAGTAGAAGAGTCTAATAGAGTAGAATAGAATATAGTAGAAGAGTCTAATAGAGTAGAATATAATATAGTAGAGGAGTCTAATAGAGTAGAATAGAATATAGTAGAAGAGTCTAATAGAGTAGAGTCTAATATAGTAGAATTTAATATAGTAGAATATAATATAGTAGAAGAGTCTAATAGAGTAGAGTCTAATATAGTAGAATATAATATAGTAGAAGAGTCTAATAGAGTAGAATATAATATAGTAGAAGAGTCTAATAGAGTAGTCTAATATAGTAGAATATAATATAGTAGAAGAGTCTAATAGAGTAGAATATAATATAGTAGAAGAGTCTAATATAGTAGAATAGAATATAGTAGAAGAGTCTAATATAGTAGAGTCTAATATAGTAGAGGAGTCTAATAGAGTAGAATATAATATAGTAGAAGAGTCTAATAGAGTAGAATAGAATATAGTAGAAGAGTCTAATATAGTAGAGTCTAATATAGTAGAGGAGTCTAATAGAGTAGAATATAATATAGTAGAAGAGTCTAATAGAGTAGAATATAATATAGTAGAAGAGTCTAATACAGTAGAATATAATATAGTAGAATAGTCTAGTAGAGTAGAATATAATATAGTAGAGGAGTCTAATAGAGTAGAATAGAATATAGTAGAAGAGTCTAATATAGTAGAGTCTAATATAGTAGAGGAGTATAATAGAGTAGAATATAATATAGTAGAAGAGTCTAATAGAGTAGAATATAATATAGTAGAAGAGTCTAATAGAGTAGAATATAATATAGTAGAATAGTCTAATAGAGTAGAATATAATATAGTAGAAGAGTCTAATAGAGTAGAATATAATATAGTAGAAGAGTCTAATACAGTAGAATATAATATAGTAGAAGAGTCTAATAGAGTATAATATAATATAGTAGAGGAGTCTAATAGAGTAGAATAGAATATAGTAGAAGAGTCTAATAGAGTAGAGTCTAATATAGTATAATATAATATAGTAGAATATAATATAGTAGAAGAGTCTAATAGAGTAGAGTCTAATATAGTAGAATATAATATAGTAGAAGAGTCTAATAGAGTAGAATATAATATAGTAGAAGAGTCTAATATAGTAGAATAGAATATAGTAGAAGAGTCTAATATAGTAGAGTCTAATATAGTAGAGGAGTCTAATAGAGTAGAATATAATATAGTAGAAGAGTCTAATAGAGTAGAATATAATATAGTAGAAGAGTCTAATAGAGTAGAATATAATATAGTAGAAGAGTCTAATAGAGTAGAATATAATATAGTAGAAGAGTCTAATACAGTAGAATATAATATAGTAGAAGAGTCTAATAGAGTAGAATATAATATAGTAGAGGAGTCTAATAGAGTAGAATATAATATAGTAGAAGAGTCTAATATAGTAGAGTCTAATATAGTAGAGGAGTCTAATAGAGTAGAATATAATATAGTAGAAGAGTCTAATAGAGTAGAATATAATATAGTAGAAGAGTCTAATAGAGTAGAATATAATATAGTAGAAGAGTCTAATAGAGTAGAGTCTAATATAGTAGAATATAATATAGTAGAATATAATATAGTAGAAGAGTCTAATAGAGTAGTCTAATATAGTAGAATATAATATAGTAGAAGAGTCTAATAGAGTAGAATATAATATAGTAGAAGAGTCTAATAGAGTAGAGTCTAATATAGTAGAATATAATATAGTAGAAGAGTCTAATAGAGTAGAATATAATATAGTAGAAGAGTCTAATAGAGTAGAATATAATATAGTAGAAGAGTCTAATAGAGTAGAATATAATATAGTAGAAGAGTCTAATAGAGTAGAATATAATATAGTAGAAGAGTAATAGAGTAGAATATAATATAGTAGAAGAGTCTAATAGAGTAGAATATAATATAGTAGAAGAGTCTAATAGAGTAGAATATAATATAGTAGAGGAGTCTAATAGAGTAGAATAGAATATAGTAGAGGAGTCTAATAGAGTAGAATATAATATAGTAGAAGAGTCTAATAGAGTAGAATATAATATAGTAGAAGAGTCTAATAGAGTAGAATATAATATAGTAGAAGAGTCTAATAGAGTAGAATATAATATAGTAGAAGAGTCTAATAGAGTAGAATATAATATAGTAGAAGAGTCTAATACAGTAGAATATAATATAGTAGAAGAGTCTAATAGAGTAGAATATAATATAGTAGAATATAATATAGTAGAAGAGTCTAATAGAGTAGAGTCTAATATAGTGGAATATAATATAGTAGAAGAGTCTAATAGAGTAGAGTCTAATATAGTAGAATATAATATAGTAGAAGAGTCTAATAGAGTAGAATATAATATAGTAGAAGAGTCTAATAGAGTAGAATATAATATAGTAGAAGAGTCTAATAGAGTAGAATATAATATAGTAGAAGAGTCTAATACAGTAGAATATAATATAGTAGAAGAGTCTAATAGAGTAGAATATAATATAGTAGAAGACTAATATAGTAGAGTCTAATATAGTAGAGGAGTCTAATAGAGTAGAATATAATATAGTAGAAGAGTCTAATAGAGTAGAATATAATATAGTAGAAGAGTCTAATAGAGTAGAATATAATATAGTAGAGGAGTCTAATAGAGTAGAATAGAATATAGTAGAAGAGTCTAATATAGTAGAGTCTAATATAGTAGAGGAGTCTAATAGAGTAGAATATAATATAGTAGAAGAGTCTAACAGAGTAGAATATAATATAGTAGAAGAGTCTAATAGAGTAGAATATAATATAGTAGAAGAGTCTAATAGAGTAGAATAGAATATAGTAGAAGAGTCTAATAGAGTAGAATATAATATAGTAGAAGAGTCTAATACAGTAGAATATAATATAGTAGAAGAGTCTAATAGAGTAGAATATAATATAGTAGAGGAGTCTAATAGAGTAGAATAGAATATAGTAGAAGAGTCTAATAGAGTAGAGTCTAATATAGTAGAATATAATATAGTAGAATATAATATAGTAGAAGAGTCTAATAGAGTAGAGTATAATATAGTAGAATATAATATAGTAGAAGAGTCTAATAGAGTAGAATATAATATAGTAGAAGAGTCTAATAGAGTAGAGTCTAATATAGTAGAATATAATATAGTAGAAGAGTCTAATAGAGTAGAATATAATATAGTAGAAGAGTCTAATATAGTAGAATAGAATATAGTAGAAGAGTCTAATATAGTAGAGTCTAATATAGTAGAGGAGTCTAATAGAGTAGAATATAATATAGTAGAAGAGTCTAATAGAGTAGAATAGAATATAGTAGAAGAGTCTAATATAGTAGAGTCTAATATAGTAGAGGAGTCTAATAGAGTAGAATATAATATAGTAGAAGAGTCTAATAGAGTAGAATATAATATAGTAGAAGAGTCTAATACAGTAGAATATAATATAGTAGAATAGTCTAATAGAGTAGAATATAATATAGTAGAGGAGTCTAATAGAGTAGAATAGAATATAGTAGAAGAGTCTAATATAGTAGAGTCTAATATAGTAGAGGAGTATAATAGAGTAGAATATAATATAGTAGAAGAGTCTAATAGAGTAGAATATAATATAGTAGAAGAGTCTAATAGAGTAGAATATAATATAGTAGAATAGTCTAATAGAGTAGAATAGAATATAGTAGAAGAGTCTAATAGAGTAGAATATAATATAGTAGAAGAGTCTAATACAGTAGAATATAATATAGTAGAAGAGTCTAATAGAGTATAATATAATATAGTAGAGGAGTCTAATAGAGTAGAATAGAATATAGTAGAAGAGTCTAATAGAGTAGAGTCTAATATAGTAGAATATAATATAGTAGAATATAATATAGTAGAAGAGTCTAATAGAGTAGAGTCTAATATAGTAGAATATAATATAGTAGAAGAGTCTAATAGAGTAGAATATAATATAGTAGAAGAGTCTAATATAGTAGAATAGAATATAGTAGAAGAGTCTAATATAGTAGAGTCTAATATAGTAGAGGAGTCTAATAGAGTAGAATATAATATAGTAGAAGAGTCTAATAGAGTAGAATATAATATAGTAGAAGAGTCTAATAGAGTAGAATATAATATAGTAGAAGAGTCTAATAGAGTAGAATATAATATAGTAGAAGAGTCTAATACAGTAGAATATAATATAGTAGAAGAGTCTAATAGAGTAGAATATAATATAGTAGAGGAGTCTAATAGAGTAGAATATAATATAGTAGAAGAGTCTAATATAGTAAAGTCTAATATAGTAGAGGAGTCTAATAGAGTAGAATATAATATAGTAGAAGAGTCTAATAGAGTAGAATATAATATAGTAGAAGAGTCTAATAGAGTAGAATATAATATAGTAGAAGAGTCTAATAGAGTAGAGTCTAATATAGTAGAATATAATATAGTAGAATATAATATAGTAGAAGAGTCTAATAGAGTAGTCTAATATAGTAGAATATAATATAGTAGAAGAGTCTAATAGAGTAGAATATAATATAGTAGAAGAGTCTAATAGAGTAGAGTCTAATATAGTAGAATATAATATAGTAGAAGAGTCTAATAGAGTAGAATATAATATAGTAGAAGAGTCTAATAGAGTAGAATATAATATAGTAGAAGAGTCTAATAGAGTAGAATATAATATAGTAGAAGAGTCTAATAGAGTAGAATATAATATAGTAGAAGAGTAATAGAGTAGAATATAATATAGTAGAAGAGTCTAATAGAGTAGAATATAATATAGTAGAGGAGTCTAATAGAGTAGAATAGAATATAGTAGAGGAGTCTAATAGAGTAGAATATAATATAGTAGAAGAGTCTAATAGAGTAGAATATAATATAGTAGAAGAGTCTAATAGAGTAGAATATAATATAGTAGAAGAGTCTAATAGAGTAGAATATAATATAGTAGAAGAGTCTAATAGAGTAGAATATAATATAGTAGAAGAGTCTAATACAGTAGAATATAATATAGTAGAAGAGTCTAATAGAGTAGAATATAATATAGTAGAATATAATATAGTAGAAGAGTCTAATAGAGTAGAGTCTAATATAGTGGAATATAATATAGTAGAAGAGTCTAATAGAGTAGAGTCTAATATAGTAGAATATAATATAGTAGAAGAGTCTAATAGAGTAGAATATAATATAGTAGAAGAGTCTAATAGAGTAGAATATAATATAGTAGAAGAGTCTAATAGAGTAGAATATAATATAGTAGAAGAGTCTAATACAGTAGAATATAATATAGTAGAAGAGTCTAATAGAGTAGAATATAATATAGTAGAGGAGTCTAATAGAGTAGAATAGAATATAGTAGAAGAGTCTAATAGAGTAGAGTCTAATATAGTAGAATATAATATAGTAGAATATATTATAGTAGAAGAGTCTAATAGAGTAGAGTCTAATATAGTAGAAGGGTCTAATAGAGTAGAATATAATATAGTAGAAGAGTCTAATAGAGTAGAATATAATATAGTAGAATATAATATAGTAGAAGAGTCTAATAGAGTAGAGTCTAATATAGTAGAATATAATATAGTAGAGGTCTAATAGAGTAGAATATAATATAGTAGAAGAGTCTGAGTAGAATATAATATAGTAGAAGAGTCTAATAGAGTAGAATATAATATAGTAGAAGAGTCTAATAGAGTAGAATATAATATAGTAGAAGAGTCTAATAGAGTAGAATATAATATAGTAGAAGAGTCTAATATAGTAGAATATAATATAGTAGAAGAGTCTAATTTAGAAGAATATAATATAGTAGAAGAGTCTAATAGAGTAGAATATAATATAGTAGAAGAGTCTAATAGAGTAGAATATAATATAGTAGAAGAGTCTAATATAGTAGAATATAATATAGTAGAGGAGTCTAATAGAGTAGAATATAATATAGTAGAAGAGTCTAATATAGTAGAATATAATATAGTAGAAGAGTCTAATATAGTAGAATCTAATATAGTAGAAGAGTCTAATAGAGTAGAAGAGTCTAATATAGTAGAAGAGTCTAATAGAGTAGAATATAATATAGTAGAAGAGTCTAATATAGTAGAATATAATATAGTAGAAGAGTCTAATATAGAAGAATATAATATAGTAGAAGAGTCTAATAGAGTAGAATATAATATAGTAGAAGAGTCTAATAGAGTAGAATAGAATATAGTAGAAGAGTCTAATAGAGTAGAATATAATATAGTAGAAGAGTCTAATAGAGTAGAAGAGTCTAATAGAGTAGAATATATAGTAGAAGAGTCTAATAGAGTAGAATAGAATATAGTAGAAGAGTCTAATATAGTAGAATAGAATATAGTAGAAGAGTCTAATAGAGTAGAATATAATATAGTAGAAGAGTCTAATAGAGTAGAATATAATATAGTAGAAGAGTCTAATGGAGTAGAATATAATATAGTAGAAGAGTATAATAGAGTAGAATATAATATAGTAGAAGAGTCTAATAGAGTAGAATAGAATATAGTAGAAGAGTCTAATAGAGTAGAATATAATATAGTAGAAGAGTCTAATACAGTAGAATATAATATAGTAGAAGAGTCTAATAGAGTAGAATATAATATAGTAGAATATAATATAGTAGAAGAGTCTAATAGAGTAGAGTCTAATATAGTAGAATATAATATAGTAGAAGAGTCTAATAGAGTAGAGTCTAATATAGTAGAATATAATATAGTAGAAGAGTCTAATAGAGTAGAAGAGTCTAATATAGTAGAAGAGTCTAATAGAGTAGAATATAATATAGTATAAGAGTCTAATAGAGTAGAATATAATATAGTAGAAGAGTCTAATACAGTAGAATATAATATAGTAGAAGAGTCTAATAGAGTAGAATATAATATAGTAGAGGAGTCTAATAGAGTAGAATAGAATATAGTAGAAGAGTCTAATATAGTAGAATATAATATAGTAGAAGAGTCTAATAGAGTAGAATATAATATAGTAGAAGAGTCTAATAGAGTAGAATATAATATAGTAGAAGAGTCTAATACAGTAGAATATAATATAGTAGAAGAGTCTAATAGAGTAGAATATAATATAGTAGAGGAGTCTAATAGAGTAGAATAGAATATAGTAGAAGAGTCTAATAGAGTAGAGTCTAATATAGTAGAATATAATATAGTAGAATATAATATAGTAGAAGAGTCTAATAGAGTAGAGTCTAATATAGTAGAATATAATATAGTAGAAGAGTCTAATAGAGTAGAATATAATATAGTAGAATATAATATAGTAGAAGAGTCTAATAGAGTAGAGTCTAATATAGTAGAATATAATATAGTAGAATATAATATAGTAGAAGAGTCTAATAGAGTAGAGTCTAATATAGTAGAATATAATATAGTAGAAGGGTCTAATAGAGTAGAATATAATATAGTAGAAGAGTCTAATAGAGTAGAATATAATATAGTAGAATATAATATAGTAGAAGAGTCTAATAGAGTAGAGTCTAATATAGTAGAATATAATATAGTAGAAGTCTAATAGAGTAGAATATAATATAGTAGAAGAGTCTGAGTAGAATATAATATAGTAGGAGAGTCTAATAGAGTAGAATATAATATAGTAGAAGAGTCTAATAGAGTAGAATATAATATAGTAGAAGAGTCTAATAGAGTAGAATATAATATAGTAGAAGAGTCTAATAGAGTAGAATATAATATAGTAGAAGAGTCTAATAGAGTAGAATATAATATAGTAGAAGAGTCTAATATAGTAGAATATAATATAGTAGAAGAGTCTAATTTAGAAGAATATAATATAGTAGAAGAGTCTAATAGAGTAGAATATAATATAGTAGAAGAGTCTAATAGAGTAGAATATAATATAGTAGAAGAGTCTAATATAGTAGAATATAATATAGTAGAGGAGTCTAATAGAGTAGAATATAATATAGTAGAAGAGTCTAATATAGTAGAATATAATATAGTAGAAGAGTCTAATATAGTAGAATCTAATATAGTAGAAGAGTCTAATAGAGTAGAATAGTCTAATATAGTAGAAGAGTCTAATAGAGTAGAATATAATATAGTAGAAGAGTCTAATATAGTAGAATATAATATAGTAGAAGAGTCTAATATAGAAGAATATAATATAGTAGAAGAGTCTAATAGAGTAGAATATAATATAGTAGAAGAGTCTAATATAGTAGAAGAGTCTAATAGAGTAGAATATATAGTAGAAGAGTCTAATAGAGTAGAATATAATATAGTAGAAGAGTCTAATATAGTAGAAGAGTCTAATAGAGTAGAATATAATATAGCAGATGAGTCTAATAGAGTAGAATATAATATAGTAGAAGAGTCTAATATAGAAGAATATAATATAGTAGAAGAGTCTAATAGAGTAGAATATAATATAGTAGAAGAGTCTAATATAGTAGAAGAGTCTAATAGAGTAGAATAGAATATAGTAGAAGAGTCTAATATAGTAGAATAGAATATAGTAGAAGAGTCTAATAGAGTAGAATATAATATAGTAGAAGAGTCTAATAGAGTAGAATATAATATAGTAGAAGAGTCTAATGGAGTAGAATATTATATAGTAGAAGAGTATAATAGAGTAGAATATAATATAGTAGAAGAGTCTAATAGAGTAGAATAGAATATAGTAGAAGAGTCTAATAGAGTAGAATATAATATAGTAGAAGAGTCTAATAGAGTAGAATATAATATAGTAGAAGAGTCTAATAGAGTAGAAGAGTCTAATATAGTAGAAGAGTCTGATATAGTAGAGTCTAATATAGTAGAATATAATATAGTAGAAGAGTCTAATAGAGTAGAATATAATATAGTAGAAGAGTCTAATAGAGTAGAATATAATATAGTAGAGGAGTCTAATAGAGTAGAATATAATATAGTAGAAGAGTCTAATACAGTAGAATATAATATAGTAGAAGAGTCTAATAGAGTAGAATATAATATAGTAGAGGAGTCTAATAGAGTAGAATAGAATATAGTAGAAGAGTCTAATAGAGTAGAGTCTAATATAGTATAATATAATATAGTAGAATATAATATAGTAGAAGAGTCTAATAGAGTAGAGTCTAATATAGTAGAATATAATATAGTAGAAGGGTCTAATAGAGTAGAATATAATATAGTAGAAGAGTCTAATAGAGTAGAATATAATATAGTAGAATATAATATAGTAGAAGAGTCTAATAGAGTAGAGTCTAATATAGTAGAATATAATATAGTAGAAGTCTAATAGAGTAGAATATAATATAGTAGAAGAGTCTGAGTAGAATATAATATAGTAGAAGAGTCTAATAGAGTAGAATATAATATAGTAGAAGAGTCTAATAGAGTAGAATATAATATAGTAGAAGAGTCTAATAGAGTAGAATATAATATAGTAGAAGAGTCTAATAGAGTAGAATATAATATAGTAGAAGAGTCTAATAGAGTAGAATATAATATAGTAGAAGAGTCTAATATAGTAGAATATAATATAGTAGAAGAGTCTAATTTAGAAGAATATAATATAGTAGAAGAGTCTAATAGAGTAGAATATAATATAGTAGAAGAGTCTAATATAGTAGAATATAATATAGTAGAGGAGTCTAATAGAGTAGAATATAATATAGTAGAAGAGTCTAATATAGTAGAATATAATATAGTAGAAGAGTCTAATATAGTAGAATCTAATATAGTAGAAGAGTCTAATAGAGTAGAAGAGTCTAATATAGTAGAAGAGTCTAATAGAGTAGAATATAATATAGTAGAAGAGTCTAATATAGAAGAATATAATATAGTAGAAGAGTCTAATAGAGTAGAATATAATATAGTAGAAGAGTCTAATAGAGTAGAATAGAATATAGTAGAAGAGTCTAATAGAGTAGAATAGAATATAGTAGAAGAGTCTAATAGAGTAGAATATAATATAGTAGAAGAGTCTAATATAGTAGAAGAGTCTAATAGAGTAGAATATATAGTAGAAGAGTCTAATAGAGTAGAATAGAATATAGTAGAAGAGTCTAATATAGTAGAATAGAATATAGTAGAAGAGTCTAATAGAGTAGAATATAATATAGTAGAAGAGTCTAATAGAGTAGAATATAATATAGTAGAAGAGTCTAATGGAGTAGAATATAATATAGTAGAAGAGTATAATAGAGTAGAATATAATATAGTAGAAGAGTCTAATAGAGTAGAATAGAATATAGTAGAAGAGTCTAATAGAGTAGAATATAATATAGTAGAAGAGTCTAATAGAGTAGAATATAATATAGAAGAGTCTAATAGAGTAGAATATAATATAGTAGAAGAGTCTAATAGAGTAGAATATAATATAGTAGAAGAGTCTAATAGAGTAGAATATAATATAGTAGAAGAGTCTAATATAGTAGAGTCTAATATAGTAGAAGAGTCTAATAGAGTAGAATAGAATATAGTAGAAGAGTCTAATAGAGTAAAATATAATATAGTAGAAGAGTCTAATATAGTAGAATATAATATAGTAGAAGAGTCTAATAGAGTAGAATATAATATAGTAGAAGAGTCTAATAGAGTAGAATATAATATAGTAGAAGAGTCTAATAGAGTAGAATATAATATAGTAGAAGAGTCTAATAGAGTAGAAGAGTCTAATATAGTAGAAGAGTCTGATATAGTAGAGTCTAATATAGTAGAATATAATATAGTAGAAGAGTCTAATAGAGTAGAATATAATATAGTAGAAGAGTCTAATATAGTAGAATATAATATAGTAGAAGAGTCTAATATAGAAGAATATAATATAGTAGAAGAGTCTAATAGAGTAGAATATAATATAGTAGAAGAGTCTAATAGAGTAGAATATAATATAGTAGAAGAGTCTAATAGAGTAGAATATAATATAGTAGAGGAGTCTAATAGAGTAGAATATAATATAGTAGAAGAGTCTAATAGAGTAGAATATAATATAGTAGAAGAGTCTATTATAGTAGAATATAATATAGTAGAATAGTCTAATAGAGTAGAAGAGTCTAATATAGTAGAATATAATATAGTAGAAGAGTCTAATAGAGTAGAATATAATATAGTAGAAGAGTCTAATATAGTAGAATATAATATAGTAGAAGAGTCTAATATAGAAGAATATAATATAGTAGAAGAGTCTAATAGAGTAGAATAGAATATAGTAGAAGAGTCTAATAGAGTAGAATATAATATAGTAGAATAGTCTAATAGAGTAGAATATAATATAGTAGAAGAGTCTAATAGAGTAGAATATAATATAGTAGAAGAGTCTAATAGAGTAGAAGAGTCTAATATAGTAGAATATAATATAGTAGAAGAGTCTAATATAGTAGAGTCTAATATAGTAGAAGAGTCTAATATAGTAGAAGAGTCTAATAGAGTAGAAGAGTATAATATAGTAGAATATAATATAGTAGAAGAGTCTAATATAGTAGAGTCTAATATAGTAGAAGAGTCTAATATAGTAGAGTCTAATATAGTAGAATATAATATAGTAGAAGAGTCTAATATAGTAGAATATAATATAGTAGAAGAGTCTAATATAGTAGAATATAATATAGTAGAATACAGTAGAATAGAATATAATACAATAGAATGTAGTAGAATTGAACACAGTATAATATAGTAGAATACAGCACAATAAAGTAGAATCGAGTCGAACATAGTAGAAAGCCAAATAGAATATAATAGAACACAGGATAATAGAATATAGTAGAATACAGTAAAATAGACTATAGTACAATTAAGTATAATATAGTAAATACAGTAGAAAATAATATAGTAAAACATAATACAGTAGAATACATTACAATAGATTACAATACAGTAGAATAGACTATAGTACAATTAAGTATAATATAGTAAATACGGTAGAAAATAATATAGTAAAACATAATACAGTAGAATACAATACAGTAGAATACAATACAGTACAATATAATCTACTTTATTTTTCCCATGAGGGAACTTCTTCTGACCTCCACTATTAACAGAGGCTACAAGAATAGTTAGGGGGGGGGGGGGGGGGGGGGGGTTCTTGACCACGAGGTCTAAAACTATTGGCCTTAGGTATCTCTATGCCAACTTCCAAAAAGTGAATGAGTAAGTTAGGGGAACTTCCTGAGTCTGTAGGGGATGTGGACAGGCTCATTAGAAGGTAATGGGTCTGTAGGGGATGTGGACAGGCTCATTAGAAGGTAATGGGTCTGTAGGGGATGTGGACAGGCTCATTAGAAGGTAATGGGTCTGTAGGGGATGGATATAGGTTAATAGTTCTCTCTCCCACCACCCTCCTCCTCTCCTCACACCATCACCCAATCAGAAGTGTTTACTAGGGTAAACAGTACATGAGTCGATAAACAGGAAGTAGCATTCAGTCAAACAGCACTTTCGTGCGTTTTGCCAGCAGCTCTTCGCAAGCACAGCGATGTTTATGGCTTCAAGCCTATCAGCCTAATGGCTGGTGTAACCAATGTGAAATGGCTAGCTAGTTAGCTGGGTGTGCGCTAATACTGTTTCAAACATCACTCGCTCTGAGACTTGGAGTAGTTATTCCCCTTGCGCTGCAAGGGCCGCGGCTTTTGTGGCGCGATGGGTAACGCTGCTTCGAGTGTGGCTGTTGTCGATGTGTTCCTGGTTCGAGCCCAAGTGGGGGGGGGGGGGGGGGGTGCAAGGATGGGGACGGAAGCTATACTGTTACACTGGCAATACTATAGTGCCTATAAGAACATCCAATAGTCAAAGGTATATGAAATACAAAAGGTATAGAGAGAAAGTCCTATAATTACTATATTAACTACAACCTAAAACCTCTTACCTTGGAATATTGAAGACTCATGTTAAAAGGAACCACCAGCTTTCATATGTTCTCATGTTCTGAGCGAGGAACTGAAACGTTCCCAACTTTTTTTACATGGCACATATTGCACTTTTACTTTCTTCTCCAACACTGTGTTTTTGCATTATTTAAACCAAATTGAACATGTTCCATTATTTATTTGAGGCTAAATTGATTTTTATTGATATATTAAGTTAAAATAACTGTGCATTCAGTATTGTTGTAATTGTCATTATTACAAATTAATAAAAAACAAATACATTTCTAAAAATTGGTATCGGCTTTTTTTGGTCCTCCAATAATCGGTATCGGTGTTGACAAATCATAAATCGGTCGACCTCTACAACACACACAACTCTGACACAGTGTTCATTAATGACAGTAACATTTTAATGTTGGACCTGATATTAATCAGATATCAGCAGGGAACATACCATCTCCTCAGGTTATCTGACAATACACTAGTACCCCCAACCCGGTACGGCCATAGAGAGGTACCCCTCAACCCAGTACATCCATAGAGAGGTACCCCTCAACCCAGTACATCCATAGAGAGGTACCCCCCAACCCGGTACGGCCATAGTGAAGTACCCCCCAACCCGGTACGGCCATAGTGGTACCCCTCAACCCGGTACGGCCATAGAGAGGTACCCCCCAACCCGGTACGGCCATAGTGGTACCCCTCAACCCAGTACATCCATAGAGAGGTACCCCCCAACCCAGTACGGCCATAGTGAAGTACCCCCCAACCCGGTACGGCCATAGTGGTACCCCCCAACCCGGTACGGCCATAGTGGTACCCCCCAACCCAGTACATCCATAGAGAGGTACCCCTCAACCCGGTACGGCCATAGTGGTACCCCTCAACCCAGTACATCCATAGAGAGGTACCCCCCAACCCGGTACGGCCATAGAGAGGTACCCCCCAACCCGGTACGGCCATAGTGGTACCCCCCAACCCAGTACATCCATAGAGAGGTACCCCCCAACCCGGTACGGCCATAGAGAGGTACCCCCCAACCCGGTACGGCCATAGTGGTACCCCCCAACCCAGTACATCCATAGAGAGGTACCCCTCAACCCAGTACATCCATAATGAAGTACCCCTCAACCCAGTACATCCATAATGAAGTACCCCTCAACCCAGTACATCCATAATGAAGTACCCCTCAACCCAGTACATCCATAATGAAGTACCCCTCAACCCAGTACATCCATAGAGAGGTACCCCTCAACCCAGTACATCCATAGAGAGGTACCCCTCAACCCAGTACATCCATAGAGAGGTACCCCTCAACCCAGTACAGCCATAGAGAGGTACCCCTCAACCCAGTACATCCATAGAGAGGTACCCCTCAACCCAGTACAGCCATAGAGAGGTACCCCTCAACCCAGTACATCCATAGAGAGGTACCCCTCAACCCAGTACATCCATAGAGAGGTACCCCTCAACCCAGTACATCCATAGAGAGGTACCCCTCAACCCAGTACAGCCATAGTGAAGTACCCCACAACCCAGTACAGCCATAGTGAAGTCCTGTAAGTTTCCATTGTGTTTTGATCCGCAGACTGGCAGCAGTCATCAGTCTGGCAGCAGGCCATCAGTCTGGCAGCAGGCCATCAGTCTGGCAGCAGGCCATCAGTCTGGCAGCAGGCCATCAGTCTGGCAGCAGGCCATCAGTCTGGCAGTAGGTCATCAGTCTGGCAGTAGGTCATCAGTCTGGCAGTAGGTCATCAGTCTGGTAACAGGAGGCTACTACGACCCAGGTATTCGCTAGATAACACACACACTGTAGTAGATACTTAGTCGTGACTTACAAACGGACTATTCATGGAGTCCAGCAACACTCTGTAACCCACCGTCTGCAGGTAGTGACCGATACCGAACGCATCGGGACACGACTGCCACTCTCCTCGGTGCTCATCGGGACACGTCCAGGTGACTTTGATTTGGCTGTAGCCCAACGCGGTTATGGTCCGATTACGCAACGCAGCGCCACACTGGTGACACGTCTGGAAAAGCTCCTTGAGTTTCGACTCGTTCACCATCCATTTCCTTTCGCTCCAAACTCCTCCTCCGTCCGGTTCGCCCGACGACACCCTACTGTCAGAGCTGGAGGTGGAGGGGCTGGAGGTGGAGGGGCTGGAGGTGGAGGGGCTGGAGGTGGAGAGGCTGGAGGTGGAGAGGCTGGAGGTGGAGGGGTTGGAGGTGGAGGGGTTGGAGGTGGAGGGGTTGGAGGTGGAGAGGTTGGAGGTGGAGGGGCTGGAGGTGGAGGGGCTGGAGGTGGAACCAGCAGCAGAGCTCATACTGGTACAGTCCTTCACTGAAGTCTTCTTAACGGCTGCGTCCATTTGACCTTTCTTCCTGCGCGTCACCTGAACGACAGAAAAAATAAACATGTTAAAAGAAGAATTTGTACAAAAAACTGCATACTGATAGACAGGTTGCTGTGGAAACGGTGGTGAATAAATGACTACATACTGATAGACAGGTTGCTGTGGAAACGGTGGTGAATAAATGACTACATACTGATAGACAGGTTGCTGTGGTAACGGTGGTGAATAAATGACTCCATTCTGATAGACAGGTTGCTGTGGAAACGGTGGTGAATAAATGACTCCATTCTGATACAGGTTGCTGTGGAAACGGTGGTGAATAAATGACTCCATTCTGATAGACAGGTTGCTGTGGAAACGGTGGTGAATAAATTACAACGTTGGGCGACTAGTGTGCAGCTTTTCCTTTGGAAGTGTTATACCAACAGAATGAGTCGGGACCAACAGAATGAGTCTGGACCAACAGAATGAGTCTGGACCAACAGAATGAGTCTGGACCAACAGAATGAGTCTGGACCAACAGAATGAGTCCGTATCAACAGGTCAAGCCGTATCAACAGAATGAGTCCGTACCAACAGAATGAGTCCGTACCAACAGAATGAGTCCGTACCAACAGAATGAGTCGGGACCAACAGAATGAGTCGGGACCAACAGAATGAGTCGGGACCAACAGAATGAGTCGGGACCAACAGAATGAGTCTGGACCAACAGAATGAGTCTGGACCAACAGAATGAGTCTGGACCAACAGAATGAGTCGGGACCAACAGAATGAGTCTGGACCAACAGAATGAGTCGGGACCAACAGAATGAGTCGGGACCAACAGAATGAGTCTGGACCAACAGAATGAGTCTGGACCAACAGAATGAGTCTGGACCAACAGAATGAGTCGGGACCAACAGAATGAGTCGGGACCAACAGAATGAGTCGGGACCAACAGAATGAGTCGGGACCAACAGGTCAAGCCGTATCAACAGAATGAGTCGGGACCAACAGAATGAGTCGGGACCAACAGAATGAGTCTGGACCAACAGAATGAGTCTGGACCAACAGAATGAGTCTGGACCAACAGAATGAGTCTGGACCAACAGAATGAGTCCGTATCAACAGGTCAAGCCGTATCAACAGAATGAGTCCGTATCAACAGGTCAAGCCGTATCAACAGGTCAAGCCGTATCAACAGAATGAGTCCGTATCAACAGGTCAAGCCCTATCAACAGGTCAAGCCGTATCAACAGAATGAGTCCCTATCAACAGGTCAAGCCGTATCAACAGGTCAAGCCGTATCAACAGGTCAAGCCGTATCAACAGGTCAAGCCGTATCAACAGGTCAAGCCATATCAAATAGAATGAGTCCATATCAATAGGTCAAGCCGTATCAACAGAATGAGTCCGGACCAACAGAATGAGTCCGTATCAACAGAATGAGTCCGTATCAACAGAATGAGTCCGTATCAACAGAATGAGTCCGTATCAATAGGTCAAGCCGTATCAACAGAATGAGTCCGTATCAACAGAATGAGTCCGTATCAACAGAATGAGTCCGTATCAACAGAATGAGTCCGTATCAATAGGTCAAGCCGTATCAACAGAATGAGTCCGTATCAACAGAATGAGTCCGTATCAACAGAATGAGTCCGTATCAACAGAATGAGTCCGTATCAACAGGTCAAGCCATATCAAATAGAATGAGTCCGTATCAACAGGTCAAGCCGTATCAACAGAATGAGTCCGTATCAACAGAATGAGTCCGTATCAACAGGTCAAGCCGTATCAACAGGTCAAGCCGTATCAAACAGAAGGAACAAGAAATGTCTGACAGATACTCACAAGAACGTTGGTCTTTGTTTTTTTCCTTCTGCATGCAACTCCCGTTGTCGTCATAGAGGGGAGGTCCTGCAGAAACACAATGTCAGCCCAACCAATAACCTGTTATCTATCAGACCCTGAGATAGACTAGTGTCCTGTCCAGGGGGTGTCCTGGTACATCAAGCTGCCTCCCTACAGAAACAGGACATAGACTAGTGTCCTGTCCAGGGGGTGTCCTGTCTCTCACTACAGAAAAAGGATATAGACTAGTGTCCTGTCCAGGGGGATTCCTGTCTCTCACTACAGAAACAGGATATAGACTAGTGTCCTGTCCAGGGGGTGTCCTGTACATCAAGCTGTCTTACTACAGAAACAGGAGATAGACTAGTGTCCTGTCCAGGGGATGTCCTGCTACATCAAGCTGTCTCACTACAGTAACAGGAGATAGTAAGGTAATGCTGGACAGGACACTAGTCTAAGTGTACAGCCAGTAGAGCCCCATGATAATAACAGCATTACCTTACTAAGTGTAGAGCCCCATGATAATAACAGCATTACCTTACTAAGTGTACAGCCCCATGATAATAACAGCATTACCTTACTAAGTGTAGAGCCCCATGATAATAACAGCATTACCTTACTAAGTGTAGAGCCCCATGATAATAACAGCATTACCTTACTAAGTGTAGAGCCCCATGATAATGACAGCATTACCTTACTAAGTGTAGAGCCCCATGATAATAACAGCATTACCTCACTAAGTGTACAGCCTCGTGATAATAACAGCATTACCTTACTAAGTGTACAGCTAGTATAGCCCCATGATAATAACAGCATTACCTTACTAAGTGTGGAGCCACATGATAATAACAGCATTACCTTACTAAGTGTAGAGCCCCATGATAATAACAGCATTACCTTACTAAGTGTAGAGCTAGTATAGCCCCATGATAATAACAGCATTACCTTACTAAGTGTACAGCTAGTATAGCCCCATGATAATAACAGCATTACCTTACTAAGTGTAGAGCCCCATGATAATAACAGCATTACCTTACTAAGTGTACAGCCCCATGATAACAACAGCATTACCTTACTAAGTGTACAGCCCCATGATAATAACAGCATTACCTTACTAGGTGTACAGCCCCATGATAATAACAGCATTACCTCACTACGTGTACATTACCTTACTAAGTGAACACGTGGGAGCCAGAGCCACGTACGCCCCAGAGGTTGAAGCAGGCTCTGTCAGCTGCAGACCCCGGTGGGAGAGGAACCCCGTCGTAGCAACACCTGACCCTCCACGTTGTGGGGTGGGACCAGATGCCCCTCCAGCAGACAGGGAGTCAGTCCCTGGAGGTACGTCTCCCGTCTCAACCTGGGTGAGAGAGAAAAAGGCACCAGGAAATGCCGCTATTCATTTTTTAAATACACAAAAAGGGAGAACACGTGTAGGCATGACGTCAATTTGGGCTTTGAACAAGACCACGGGAGAACCTCAATTGCATTTCCTCGATTCCTAGCGTCCTCTCTCGCCTTCTCAACAAACAACATTGGATGTGACGGTGAGAGGTCCCGCCCCTCTGACCTCATCCAATGGGTTTGGTTTTCGAGAAGGGAACGAGGAGCGACTACAAGGAGTCAAGGAAATGCAATTGAGATTCTCCCTATAATAACTGCATGCTGTCAGCTATTACAAGGCAAGCTGAAACACTTTACAGTCAAGTCACGGTTCCTTTATATTGCATGTGGACATTTCATTATGTATTAGACCCAAGACAATGAATAAAAAGCACCAAGAAAATGGCACAAAGTTAACTTAGACATTGTGTTGTACTTGGCTAAAATTGTGTGTGTTGTACTTGGCTATTCTTTGGCTAAAAGTGTGTGTTTGTGTGCTCGCTCTGAGAAGGACATTCACCAGTAAAGTGACAGCCCTATGAAAACGTCAACAGAACACCTTTCACTAAAACTACGCTACCCATAATACAATGCGACCCCCCCCCACCCAGTGATCGATAGCTAGCTTACATTGGTAGTTCCAGCATCTACGCCCTAAGTTTTGTCATTTATCAAGGAACAAATAATAACCCTGTTCAATCAGTCAGATATTGTTAGATTACACTTACCGATATTATTCCACGTTGTCCTGGCGCGTGAACGGCCACCGACGGCACCGCTGTATCCTTCAGGAAACTTTTCACGATTCTCATCCTGCTGTGTCTGTCCTGTCCCAGCTTCTCGTAATAGTCCCCCGGTAGAAAATGTTCCGAGCAAACGAGTAACTTTCTGAGGTCATCGGTCGCGGTATTAGCATCTTTGTTCAGAGCAATCAGCCACAGTTTCAATCGGTCCGGATGACTCAGTGGAAGTCGGTGAAACATTAGAGCCGACCAAGTCTTTTGCTTGTTGTCGCACGTTTTAACAGCGCACTCGCGAGGCATATTGGAGCGGCGACGGTAGCGCACGTGACAACGGGGAAAGCTCTTTAGTTGAGGTTAACGTTAGTTAGCAATGCCGTTGATGATGGTTGTCCGTCTCAACACAGCAGCACACTCGACTAGCTAGCTAGCTACTTGCAAATGTAAACTTGCTAGCTAATAGCTTGAAAATATTTCCAGCAGTGTCGACAATCTTCAGTCCACTGGCTGCGAGGTAAATCAATAACGCTTTGCAGTCTGTTGATGTCGCTAGGAGTTACTTTTCTTATTTTTGATACCAGCTTATATTGCAAACCCGAAAATGTCGCGTTTACTTCCTGAAGATGAAAGTCAGAACAAGCTGTCCAATCAGCGCGGCTTTTGCTCGGCTACTCGTGGGCGTGGTTTTGCACCAAGTTTGGCGCAGATAAAACCCACATAATCAAGACTGTAAAAAAGAGAGCGAGAAGGAAGCAGAGCAGAACAGGTGTCCATCCCTACATATATTGAATCAATAAGGTAGGGTTTGAGTCTGGAGTCAAGGCCAGGGGATGGGAAGCAACCTAAATGGCATCATATAGATATATATATATATATATATATATATATATATGTCCTATATAGTGCACAACTTTTAACCAGGGCCCATTGGGGCTGTAGTCCCTTGCAAAAGTATTCATACCCCTGTATACAACATCTGTAAGATCAAATATTACATTTCAACCACAGATCCAACTATATACAAAAAAAAACAGGAAGCTTTTTGTGTCAGAGAGAGAGAGAGAGACATTGTCTTAATCTAATTACTCTCAGAGAGAGAGAGGAGTCTGAAGACCAGACTTAAATGGCATTAAAAGGTGTGCTGGAGAAACTGAGTACCAACAGGAGTGCACATTTTTGTTCCAGCCCAGTAGTAAAACACCTGACCTGATTCAACTAATCATCAAGCCACAAACACTGAGGTACATGTGTAGAGTCTATAGAGAGAGACAGAGAGGTAGAGAGAGAGAGACAGAGACAGAGAGGTAGAGAGAGAGAGACAGAGAGAGAGAGACAGAGACAGAGAGAGAGCGAGAGAGAGAGACAGACAGAGAAATAGAGAGAGAGAGAGGGTGAGTCAGAGAGAGAGAGACAGAGAGTGAGAGAGAGTGAGTGAGAGACAGAGAGAAAGACAGACAGATACAGAGAGTGAGAGAGAGAGAGACAGACAGATAAAGAGAAATAGAGAGAGGTAGAAGTAGAGGTAGAGACAGACAGAGAGAGAGAAATAGAGACAGAGAGAGAGAAATAGAGAGAGAAATAGAGAGAGAGGTAGAAGTAGAGGTAGAGACAGACAGAGAGAGAGAAATAGAGAGAGAGAAAGACAGATACAGAGAAATAGAGAGAGAGGTAGAAGTAGAGGTAGAGACAGACAGACCAAGAGAGTTGTCGGGATAGCACCCGTGGCCAGACATTTCCAGAAAGTAATTTTCCACTCCAGTGGTTTGATACAGTGTTTTCTCATGTTGGGTTCACTTCTAACAAGCTCCCTCCACAACCCAGACCACCAGCTATTATTATAGTAGAATATGATTCTGGACTGGAGCTTTACAATACAGAACCACGCACACACACACACACACACACACTCTATCTATCATAGTACAACGGTAGTCTGGACTGTAGCTCTACAATACAGATACTACCAGTACTACTACTAGAGAAGAAGTTGGTCACTATAAATCTAATGCTTTACTTCAGACTTCTACAAACAGACTGACACACACACACACACACACACACACACTACCATGACATACTGTATGACTTCTACACACACACACACACCACCATGACATACTGTATGACTTCTACACACACACACACACACACACACCACCATGACATACTGTATGACTTCTACACACACACACACACACACACCACCATGACATACTGTATGACTTCTACACACACACACACACACACACACACACCACCATGACATACTGTATGACTTCTACACACACACACACACACACACACACCACTCTCTTACCTTCTTCTCTCCGTCTTTCCCATTCCCGCGTCTCTTCCCATTCTGCTTGTGCTCTCTGAGTCCTTTCTCTCCAGCCGCGGGCCCAAACAGCTTCTTAGCCCACTCATCCTTCTGCGTGGCCAGCCCGGGAGGCTGCGGAGGCAGGGGCAGGTCCCCGGCTGGTAGCGGAGCCCTGTAGCGATCCGCGGGTATCTTGTTCATGGGTGGCGGGAGGGTGCTACAGTTGGTTGATGACCAGCCATCCGTTGACTCAGCATAGGACTCCTGATCACTACACAGGCCTCCTTGTCCCTGCGTTTGTCCTGCCTGGCCCGGTTGTCTCCAGTCTCTCAGGACGTGGACTGGTAACCAGCGTTGAGACTGATGGTGTTGGGGCTGGGCTAGGCTCTGCTCCGCTCCTCCTCCAGATCCTCCCCTCTTCCCTGGCGGGTAGTGGTGGAGTGAGGGCTGGGAGGAGTGGGCCCCTCGAGGGGGGATGGCAGGGGGGAGAGGCGGGGGTGGGTAGCTGTTGTTGAGGTGAGGGGGAGGAGGAGGGGGGAGAGGGGGGCCAGGGACGACACCGGGAGGGGCTTGGTTCCAGCCCGGGGCCGAGGGAGGAGGAGGGCTGTCCCAGTGGCGTGGACCGGGGTTGTGATTATGGCCTCCCAGGTCAACCAATAAGACACGGTTACTCTTTTCATCTGGCAGGAAGTTACCGATGCCGCTGTCGCTGTTGCTACTGGTGCTGTGGTTCTGTTAACAACAATAATAACATCAATAATAATAACAATAATAATAATAATAATAATAACAACAATAATAACATTAATAATTATAACAATAATAACAACAACAATACCAATAATAACAATAACAATAACAAGTAAAATAATAATAATTATAATAATAACAACAACAACAACAACAACAACAACAACAATACCAATAATAACAATAACAACAATAACAAATAAAATAATAATAATTATAATAATAACAACAACAACAACAATACCAATAATAACAATAACAACAATAACAAATAAAATAATAATAATAATAATAATAACGTCGATGATAATAATAATAATAACAATAACAATAATAACAACAATAATAATAATAACAATAATAACCAATATAATAATAATAATAACAATAATATTAACAATTATAACAATAATAATAACAATTATAACAATAATAATCATTGAAAAGTGATGAATAAATAACATTTAGACCTGGATTTCAAATACTTGAAACATATTTCTAATAATTTCTCTGTGCCTTGTTGAGCTTGTCTGGCTTAATAAACCAATAGCAGAGTCCCAAAAGTGCAAACTGGCCCACCTGGCCCACTCCAGTGTGGGTATTTGAACATGACAGTTCTGTCAAAGTTCTACTAAACCTAAACAAGACATTAAAAGAAAAACAACATCCATTTGGATTGAAGGTCGAAGAACAACAGATGATAAACACAGAACTAAACTACCTGCTGTGGGTCGTTGTCCGGATCAACGAACGCCCGCGCCCGGACCCCCTCGATGTTCACCCCCATGTCCCGGTAGAGAACAGACACAAACTGGAGCAGAGGCTGGGAGGTAGGGGGGAACTCCAGACACCCTCCAGTATCGGGATCAGGAGTACACTCAAACCCAAACCTCCTGGCCACACCCACATGGACCTAGAGGGAGGAGGAGGTTACTTTATTGTCCAATGGACACAGATTTACAACTGGTTATTCCAACCCCTCTGAAAATATGGTATCTTAGCATATTTATGGTGGGTTTTATCTATAGTAGTGAATTACAGTTGACATTAATATTCAGTTTACAGTCTGAGTCGTTATCAAAAGAAATCAACTCCTGAATCCCATTTAGAATTTTTTTCCTCCCCCTATTTGTTGTTGAATAATTTAAATCAGTAAGACCTCTTTATCTACTGGGAACATTCCAGAACTAGTAAGTTCTCTATATCTACTGGGAACATCCCAGAACCAGTAAGTCATCTTTATCTACTGGGAACATTCCACAACCAGTAAGTCCTCTTTATCTACTGGGAACATTCCAGTAAGTCCTCTTTATCTACTGGGAACATTCCAGAACCATTAAGTCCTCTTTATCTACTGGGAACATTCCAGTAAGTTCTCTTTATCTACTGGGAACATTCCAGTAAGTTCTCTTTATCTACTGGGAACATTCCAGGAAGTCCTCTTTATCTACTGGGAACATTCCAGTAAGTCCTCTTTATCTACTGGGAACATTCCAGAACCAGTAAGTCATCTTTATCTACTGGGAACATTCCAGAACCAGTAAGTCATCTTTATCTACTGGGAACATTCCAAAACTAGTAAGTCCTCTTTATCTACTGGGAACATTCCAGAACCATTAAGTCATCTTTATCTACTGGGAACATTCCAGTAAGTTCTCTTTATCTACTGGGAACATTCCAGTAAGTTCTCTTTATCTACTGGGAACATTCCAGGACCAGTAAGTCCTCTTTATCTACTGGGAACATTCCAGAACCAGGAAGTCCTCTTTATCTACTGGGAACATTCCAGAACCAGTAAGTCCTCTTTATCTACTGGGAACATTCCAGGACCAGTAAGTCCTCTTTATCTACTGGGAACATTCCAGGACCAGTAAGTCCTCTTTATCTACTGGGAACATTCCAGGACCAGTAAGTCCTCTTTATCTACTGGGAACATTCCAGGACCAGTAAGTCCTCTTTATCTACTGGGAACATTCCAGGACCAGTAAGTCCTCTTTATCTACTGGGAACATTCCAGAACCAGTAAGTTCTCTTTATATACTGGGCACATTCAAGAACCAGTAAGTTCTCTTTATCTACTGGGAACATTCCAGGACCAGTAAGTTCTCTTTATATACTGGGCACATTCAAGAACCATTAAGTCCTCTTTATCTACTGGGAACATTCCAGTAAGTTCTCTTTATCTACTGGGAACATTCCAGTAAGTTCTCTTTATCTACTGGGAACATTCCAGGACCAGTAAGTCCTCTTTATCTACTGGGAACATTCCAGAACCAGGAAGTCCTCTTTATCTACTGGGAACATTCCAGAACCAGTAAGTCCTCTTTATCTACTGGGAACATTCCAGGACCAGTAAGTCCTCTTTATCTACTGGGAACATTCCAGGACCAGTAAGTCCTCTTTATCTACTGGGAACATTCCAGGACCAGTAAGTCCTCTTTATCTACTGGGAACATTCCAGAACCAGGAAGTCCTCTTTATCTACTGGGAACATTCCAGAACCAGTAAGTCCTCTTTATCTACTGGGAACATTCCAGGACCAGTAAGTCCTCTTTATCTACTGGGAACATTCCAGGACCAGTAAGTCCTCTTTATCTACTGGGAACATTCCAGGACCAGTAAGTCCTCTTTATCTACTGGGAACATTCCAGGACCAGTAAGTCCTCTTTATCTACTGGGAACATTCCAGAACCAGTAAGTTCTCTTTATATACTGGGCACATTCAAGAACCAGTAAGTTCTCTTTATCTACTGGGAACATTCCAGGACCAGTAAGCCCTCTTTATCTACTTGGAACATTCCAGGACCAGTAAGACCATTTGTCAATACTGATAGGATCAGCTTTCTCCATTTAAAATCTTACCTTAACATTATAATTATTTCACAATACTGACGACAGATCAGCTCTTAGAGAGAGATATTACCACCAACGGCTGCAACAATGGAGGTGTCTCATTCTAATGCTTACCCAATAAAAATGCATTAAATCACAGATTTGGCACATCATTGCACAGATGTTAGGCTACATATCATGAAATATATTGAGACAAATTACAGACAGTAGCCTACAAAATAGTAGCAAAACAGAAGTCAATAGATTGAACGTCAAATGTTTTTTCAATGTGACTGTAATAGTCCTGTAGCCTTGTGTGTTTTAATACAGTCATCTGGGTTTTCATTTGAAGCATATCTTTATACGTCGTTTGTTTGTATCAATTGCAAAAAATCATTTTTTTTTTGTTGTCAATTTCGTTCTGAACTTATCAGTGGTCACAAACTATGTGGTTTTATGTTTAGTGGAGGTCTTCTGTGTACTAAATGAAGGTGGGGAAAAAAAGCCTCTAACTACTCACTCAGCTGTTCCACGAGTGGTCTGAGGCCAGGCGTTAAATTCCGACTGCTTTCAGGTGCAACGTTAATAACGATGGGTTTTGGGAAACATCTCGGGGGATTTAATAACGAAGCTCCTACGAACGTTCTAGCGACGAACTTAGCCTTAAGACGCTTTTGGGAAACTGGGCCCAGGACTCTAGGACCCCAACCCCCCCCCCAAAAAAATATTTTAAATAACTTCTAGTTTGTAAATGTTAAAATCGGTCCGTTTTTAATATGGATGTTATTTTTAGCTGGAGGTCAGAGGTCAAATAAACAGTTTGTTTGTTTTTTTCTTCTTTGACCTTTTGTCCAACCCTACCTGGTGATGACAGAGTTCCGGGTCGACTATGAACACGTGACAGGAAGTCCTCAGCCCGCCCTCTTCCTCCCGGTTACCATTGCCATAGTGACCGTCGTCGTCACGGGTGGCCTGCATGGTGACCAGTCCGAAGAAGCGTCGGTCGTCGGGGCAACAGGCGCTGAAGGCTAGCTTTTCAGCGGGGTAGGTAGCAAGGACCTGTCTCCTGTCACTGCACAGCCGCACACAATCGTGCATCACCTGGGAAGACCATCATAAAAACAAAAGATTACCATCCCTTCCTGTTTTAGAAACACACCGTCCTCTATTCCAAGAAGAAGAACACTTTATTGTCCTTCCTTTTCCGAAGGAAACAGAGATTGGCTGTTTTTGCAACAACGACCCGAGACCCACCCACAGGTTAGAGCACAATTTAGTGATATGACATTTAAACATCTCAATGAACCAACCCAAACCAATCAACCAACCATTCAATCAATGAACCAACCCAACCCAAACCAACCAACCATTCAATCAATGAACCAACCCAAGCCAACCAACCAACCATTCAATCAATGAACCAACCCAAACCAACCAACCAACCATTCAATCAATGAACCAACCCAACCCAACCAACCAACTAACCAATCAACCAACCATTCAATCAATGAACCAACCCAAACCAACCAACCATTCAATCAATGAACCAACCCAAACCAACCAACAATTCAATCAATGAACCAACCCAAACCAACCAACCATTCAATCAATGAACCAACCCAAACCAACCATTCAATCAATGAACCAACCCAACCAACCAACCAACCATTCAATCAATTAACCAACCCAAACCAACCAACCAACTAACCAATCAACCAACCATTCAATCAATGAACCAACCCAAACCAACCAACCATTCAATCAATGAACCAACCCAAACCAACCAACCATTCAATCAATGAACCAAACCAAACCAACCAACCAACTAACCAATCAACCAACCATTCAATCAATGAACCAACCCAAACCAACCAACCATTCAATCAATGAACCAACCCAAACCAACCAACAATTCAATCAATGAACCAACCCAAACCAACCAACCATTCAATCAATGAACCAACCCAAACCAACCATTCAATCAATTAACCAACCAACCAACTAACCAATCAACCAACCATTCAATCAATGAACCAACCCAAACCAACCAACCATTAAATCAATGAACCAACCCAAACCAACCAACCAACCATTCAATCAATGAACCAAACCAAACCAACCAACCAACTAACCAATCAACCAACCATTCAATCAATGAACCAACCCAAACCAACCAACCAACCATTCAATCAATGAACCAACCCAAACCAACCAACCAACCATTCAATCAATGAACCAACCCACCAATCAACCCACCAATCAACTAACCAATCAATCAATGAACAAACTCAAACCAACCAACCATTCAATCAATAAACCAATAAACGAACCAACCCACTAACCAGCTAATCAATCAACTAACCAACCAACCATTCAATAAACCAACTAACCCACCAACCATTCAATAAACCAACCAACCCACTAACCATTCAATAAACCAACTAACCCACCAACCATTCAATAAACCAACTAACCCACCAACCATTCAATAAACCAACCAACCCACTAACCAACCATTCAATAAACCAACCAACCCACTAACCAACCATTCAATCAACTAACCAACCAACCATTCAATAAACCAACTAACCCACCAACCATTCAATAAACCAACCAACCCACTAACCAACCATTCAATAAACCAACCAACCCACTAACCAACCATTCAATCAACTAACCAACCAACCATTCAATAAACCAACTAACCCACCAACCATTCAATAAACCAACCAACCCACTAACCAACCATTCAATCAACTAACCAAACCAAACCAACCAACCAACCATTCAATAAACCAACTAACCCACCAACCATTCAATAAACCAACCAACCCACTAACCAACCATTCAATCAACTAACCAACCAACCATTCAATAAACCAACCAACCCACTAACCAACCATTCAATCAATCCAAAGCGCCCTGTACCTTCATGAGGACCAGGGAGTGTATCTTCTGTTCAGCCCTGAGTCGTCTCATGCTTCCTCTGATGGCCTGCAGACTGTCACTCTCCAGACTAGCGCCTGTAGAGGCCAGCTCTATGGAGCCCAGGTACCCTACCATCATACCCACGTTCAGGATACCCTCACTGGGCTCCAGGGAGAAGTCCTCCCCTTCCACCTCCACCTGGAAAGAGGAGAGACAAAATATATTGTAAAAATATTACTACAACATTCACTGATGTAACACATAGCTGATAATGTAGTTGTGTGGGTATCAAACCTAGCTGATAATGTAGTCGTGTGGGTATCAAACCTAGCTGATAATGTAATTGTGTGGGTATCATACCTAGCTGATAATGTAGCTGTGTGGGTATCATACCTAGCTGATAATGTAGTTGTGTGGGTATTATACCTAGCTGATAATGTAGCTGTGTGGGTATCAAACCTAGCTGATAATGTAGATGTGTGGGTATTATACCTAGCTGATAATGTAGCTGTGTGGGTATCATACCTAGCTGATAATGTAGCTGTGTGGTTATGAACCCTAGCCGATAATGTAGCTGTGTGGGTATCAAACCTAGCTGATAATGTAGTTGTGTGGGTATCAAACCTAGCTGATAATGTAATTGTGTGGGTATCATACCTAGCTGATAATGTAGCTGTGTGGGTATCAAACCTAGCTGATAATGTAGATGTGTGGATATTATACCTAGCGGATAATGTAGCTGTGTGGGTATCAAACCTAGCTGATAATGTAGATGTGTGGGTATTATACCTAGCTGATAATGTAGCTGTGTGGGTATCAAACCTAGCTGATAATGTAGTTGTGTGGGTATGAACCCTAGCCGATAATGTAGCTGTGTGGGTATCAAACCTAGCTGATAATGTAGCTGTGTGGGTATCATACCTAGCTGATAATGTAGTTGTGTGGGTATCATACCTAGCTGATAATGTAGCTGTGTGGGTATCATACCTAGCTGATAATGTAGTTGTGTGGGTATCATACCTAGCTGATAATGTAGCTGTGTGGGTATCAAACCTAGCCGATAATGTAGCTGTGTGGGTATCATACCTAGCTGATAATGTAGTTGTGTGGGTATCAAACCTAGCTGATAATGTAGCTGCGTGGGTACCATACCTAGCTGATAATGTAGCTGTGTGAGTATCATACCTAGCTGATAATGGAGTTGTGTGGGTATCAAACCTAGCTGATAATGTAGTTGTGTGGGTATCAAACCTAGCCGATAATGTAGCTGTGTGGGTATCATACCTAGCTGATAATGGAGTTGTGTGGGTATCAAACCTAGCTGATAATGTAGCTGTGTGGTTATTAAACCTAGCTGATAATGTAGCTGTGTGGGGCTCTGGTCAACAGTAATGCACTATACAGGGAACATAGTGCCTTTTGGGACACACACACACACACACACACCCACCTGGATCTCTGCCTCCTGCAGATGGAACCCGTCCAGGAACACTGAGTCGTCGGCCATTAGAACCCTGTCCAGCTCCTCCTCAGAGAGCAGGTTGGGGTTGCTGTGGGAACGGCCTCTCCCCTTATGGTACGGGGGGAACTCTGGCTCTGACAGGGGCCTCGCAGGCTTGGCCGACGCAGACGAGGAAGAGGAGGCACGGGGAGGAGGAGGAGGAGGAGCGATGACCCTGTCTTTAGGATTAGGTTTAGGGTCAAGGTAAGGTTTAGGTTCAGGTTTATTTGTGCATGGTGGTACATTATGCAGAAACACACATAAAGAGCCAGTTTACCAGACACAGATTAAGCCTAGACTAAAAAGCATTTTCAATTGAGAATCTCCATCAAACTAAGTCTGGGGAAACCAGCCCAAAAATGTGATGTCATACAGTATATTATGTATATTATATAAAAAAATCCTGCTATATTAAAACAGGTCGATGTCTACCTTTCTCTGAGCTGCTGGAGGAGTGTGAAGAGTTGTCAAAGATCATGTTGAATATTCCTCCAGACTGCATCTCCGCCACCACCCTCTCTGCCCTGTTAATACCCAGGGTCTTAGAGTCCAGCTTGGGCTTGAACCAGCCACCACCCCCTCCTCCTCCTCCTCCTCCTCCACCGCCTCCTCTGGCGCTGTTACCACGGGAACCAGGCTTCACGTTTTTGTTGTTTCCTCCTCCGCTGCTGCTGTTATGGAAACCACACAACTCCTCGTCGCTGGAGCACGAGTCCGCGGCGGCTGCCGCTCCTCCGGCTGGACTTCCTGAATTGTTCCCGTGGCGACGGTTGCGGTTGGTACCGCCGTGTCCGTGACGACGGCCACCCCGGTCTCCCTCGGCGACGACCAATAGCAGAACCCCCGTGCATCGGCCAATCAGCTTGACGACGTCCTCGTGCGACGCCCCGGAGACGTTGATGTCGTTCACGGACAGGATGTGGTCACCGGAGCGGAGACCCACGTAGTCCGCCGGACTTCCTTTTAGAATGCAGTTGAGGACACAGGGGCCCTGGCCAGAGAGGGTGAACCCATAGCCTGCCCTCCCGCGGGCCACCTCCACCCCCCGGATACGCCCACCCTGGTGGGGGTGAGGAGGCGAGGGTAAGGCTGTGAGACCCCCACGTCCTCCATGACGTCTTTTGGACGAGGTGTCCGTCTGTCTGAACATTGTTTTGACTCTCGTTGTTCTGTTATTCAATGTTATTTATCCAACCCTTATGTTACCAGGTAAGTTGACTGATGTTATTTATCCAACCCTTATGTTACCAGGTAAGTTGACTGATGTTATTTATCCAACCCTTATGTTACCAGGTAAGTTGACTGATGTTATTTATCCAACCCTTATGTTACCAGGTAAGTTGACTGATGTTATTTATCCAACCCTTATGTTTACAGGTAAGTTGCCTGATGTTATTTATCCAACCCTTATGTTACCAGGTAAGTTGACTGATGTTATTTATCCAACCCTTATGTTACCAGGTAAGTTAACTGATGTTTTTTATCCAACCATTATGATACCAGGTATGTTGACTGATGTTATTTATCCAACCTTTATGTTACCAGGTAAGTTGCCTGATGTTATTTATCCAACCCTTATGTTACCAGGTAAGTTGACTGATGTTATTTATCCAACCCTTATGTTACCAGGTAAGTTAACTGATGTTTTTTATCCAACCATTATGATACCAGGTATGTTGACTGAGAACATATTGTAATTTGGGCCTAGAACAACAACCAGGGAAGATGAGAGAGGTTGAAAAGACTCATGTGAGTTTCTCAATTCCATTCAATGAGCTTTACTGGCATGGTAAGTCAATGAGATGTATTGTGAAAGAGAACTGTTGTTTCTTTTGATGAGGCATAATTTCTCTCCTCTCCTCCCTTCTTCTCTCACTCTCTCTCGTTTCACTGTCAAGGGCTGTCTGTCTCCCTCTAAGGCTTTTCCTCCCTCTCTCGTTCTAGTGTTGAGGGCTTTCTAAAAATGTGTCAGGAGGGTGAGAGCATGACGTCAGCCCCTCCACTCTAACGCCAGCCTTGCCATGCTGGTGCCACTCTCTGTGGATGATGTGACTTGTCACAGGTCAGGCAGGGGTCACCTACAGAGGGACAAACAGCACCATGGACTCATTGTGAGTGATGGTAGCCAATACAACACACAGACGACAGGAGACAATATAACAACAATCAAAGTCACATGCCAGGAAAGGAACACATCTGAGTCAGCACAGTACCATTGGGGTTGGTAGCAGTGTTTCCCAAACCTCTCCTTGAGTACCCCTAGCTGTTACACACTAATTGGATGTGTTGACGTTTATTTTTTACCAATGAAGGTCTTGGTGCTTAGTTGACCAGTAGAATAACACTGAAATACATCAGATAAGTTGAATGGTTGGGGGTACTCAACGAGACGTTTAGGAAGCACTGTCTTATAGCCATGCATACACTCCTTCAAGAAGTCATATAAAAGGAAAAATAACTATGAGATAAATAAACACCAAAGTCAAATTTTTAAACGCAATGCCATGTAGAATGCCAAGGAAGGAATACTGAGTTCTAACAACACTCCTTGGTGAACGAATGTACCTCAACCACTGACACAAAACCACACCTGCCCGTGGGTGGGGTTAGAAGACGCACGGCATTGTCCAATGGGAAGGATGATTTCAAAACCGAGGGCGGTAACTCACGACTCACCTTTCCAACAGGTGTTGAAGACAGTGGGTCATACAGTTGCGTGGCAACAAGAGAGCCTCCTCTCCTCACCCTCTAGCTATGTTTGCTAACTGCTGATAAACCTACAAGTGAGCTAAACTTAGTCAAAGAGGGAACTAGCTAAGCTTAGCAGCTTGTTTTGCATGAGAGGACGAGAATAGAGAGCTAACTGAGTTAACGTTAGCTGGCTACAAGTAGCTAGCTAGGTAGCCATAGCAAGCGTATCTAACAAACTAAGACGATAACGAAAAAAATGACAAGTTGTTAATTGTATCACTAGCACTCCACTGTCGTCATTTAGTCTTCAGTCTTTGTGTTTATAATAAATATAAAGATAGTTTACAAACTTTGTAATTATTGTCCGTAAATTGCTGGTCAAAAAAAAAATCCCTATATACAACCTAGAAAGTGCATCCACCCGTGCTTAACTACTGCCCCGCCTCCGTTATCCTAGAATAGTGTAATATCAACGAGTCACCATGCCAACGATAGTGTACACGAAACTTTTCTCTGTCCTGTCATTGGTTTACATGGCTGTCAATCATAGTCAGAAAGAGTTCGCTGAAATGTACAACAACATAAAAAAAACTATGTCTAGAATGATTAAAGTTTGATTGAGAATCGACTAGCAACAAAAGTAAAGTACAGGTGGCCGAACAAAATGTTAACAAGAAAATTAGATCTTTCACACACAATTATTCAGAGTAATAAATTACACAAGACCCGTGGCATTCATCGGAATGTGTTTTGCAGACGATACAGAGGAAGAAAAGCTATATATTGTTTTCAAAAAGCGATTAAGAACAACATCTGGCTAAAAGTGTACCGGTGTCGCTGCTGTTGTCATGGTTAGCTACCGGTTCAGCCTAGTTTATTAGCTAGCCACAGATGGCTAATTCTGCTAATCTATGTTTCTTACTGTTCACATCTAGTAATATATATATATATAATATATAGTTAATTTACTAACTAAATATAATAGCTATAATTGTTAACTTAAACGTTTTGTTTTTCTCTGTTCAATATCCTCAATCCACCACCTGGCCAATGCATTTGTTAAGACATATTGTGAAAAACTTCCAACCATATGGAGAAGTTTACCGTGGCTATGTAACTAGCTAGCTATCTAGTTCTTCTTATTCTTCTTTAAAGTGTTTAAAATTGCTTACAGTTCATAAAATGCGGAAACGGAACCGGTTCTGTTCAGTCTGATCCCGTGGTTAGGTTAGCGGTAAGCACTGTAAACAAAGGAAAGACCACTGCTGCTGAAGAAAGACTTAAAAGGAGGTGTGTGTGTGTTTGGGGAGGACGAGAGGGGGGGTACTGGTCTGGAGTATTGGGAGCAACTGGTAGTTACCGATGAAGAGATAGTATAACCTGACAGTAATACCTATGATGGAGATAATATAACCTGACAGTAATACCTATGATGGAGATAATATAACCTGACAGTAATACTGATGAGATAATATAACCTGACAGTAATACTGATGGAGATAATATAACCTGACAGTAATACTGATGATGGAGATAATATAACCTGACAGTAATACTGATGGAGATAATATAACCTGACAGTAATACTGATGATGGAGATAATATAACCTGACAGTAATACTGATGATGGAGATAATATAACCTGACAGTAATACTGATGGAGATAATATAACCTGACAGTAATACTGATGGAGATAATATAACCTGACAGTAATACTGATGGAGATAATATAACCTGACAGTAATACTGATGATGGAGATAATATAACCTGACAGTAATACTGATGAGATAATATAACCTGACAGTAATACTGATGGAGATAATATAACCTGACAGTAATACTGATGGAGATAATATAACCTGACAGTAATACTGATGAGATAATATAACCTGACAGTAATACTGATGGAGATAATATAACCTGACAGTAATACCTATGATGGAGATAATATAACCTGACAGTAATACTGATGATGGAGATAATATAACCTGACAGTAATACTGATGATGGAGATAATATAACCTGACAGTAATACTGATGAGATAATATAACCTGACAGTAATACTGATGGAGATAATATAACCTGACAGTAATACCTATGATGGAGATAATATAACCTGACAGTAATACTGATGATGGAGATAATATAACCTGACAGTAATACTGATGGAGATAATATAACCTGACAGTAATACTGATGATGGAGATAATATAACCTGACAGTAATACTATGATGGATATAATAAAACCTGCCAGTAATACTGATGGAGATAATATAACCTGACAGTAATACTGATGGAGATAATATAACCTGACAGTAATACTGATGGAGATAATATAACCTGACAGTAATACTGATGATGGAGATAATATAACCTGACTGTAATACTGATGGAGATAATATAACCTGACAGTAATACTGATGAGATAATATAACCTGACAGTAATACTGATGGAGATAATATAACCTGACAGTAATACTGATGATGGAGATAATATAACCTGACTGTAATACTGATGGAGATAATATAACCTGACAGTAATACTGATGAGATAATATAACCTGACAGTAATACTGATGATGGAGATAATATAACCTGACAGTAATACTGATGGAGATAATATAACCTGACAGTAATACTGATGATGGAGATAATATAACCTGACAGTAATACTGATGAGATAATATAACCTGACAGTAATACTGATGGAGATAATATAACCTGACAGTAATACTGATGAGATAATATAACCTGACAGTAATACTGATGGAGATAATATAACCTGACAGTAATACTGATGGAGATAATATAACCTGACAGTAACACTGATGGAGATAATATAACCTGACAGTAATACTGATGATGGAGATAATATAACCTGACAGTAATACTGATGGAGATAATATAACCTGACAGTAATACTGATGGAGATAATATAACCTGACAGTAATACTGATGGAGATAATATAACCTGACAGTAATACTGATGGAGATAATATAACCTGACAGTAATACTGATGGAGATAATATAACCTGACAGTAATACTGATGATGGAGATAATATAACCTGACAGTAATACTGATGAGATAATATAACCTGACATTAATACTTGATATGACAACTGGTGGTTACTGATGATAGAACTGATAAATCAGTAACACAGATATCTAACTCCTTGTGTTCTAATTTATATATTGTGTTTTATAACTTATAATCTATGCCAACTACCTCCTTTTTCTGAGGTAAAAACATCCCCATAAATGGCCATGCATCTTATAAATCCGTAGACAGTCCGTGTCAATCTCCCATATATAGCTGCCTGATAGCCACTCTGGGAATAGCCTACTGTACCACAGCCTCTTCCAGCCGATCCCACACACACAGACACCCAATCAGCACGGAGGTCATGGGAAGTATCTTGTCTGAGGATTTGAATTACGTCCACCCAGCTGAAGGAACAGTATGGTGAAGTTCCATGTGGACATTGTGCATGTCTAACCAACTCCTCAGAGAGAGGTAGAGAGAGGGGGAGAGAGTAACATCCTCACTAGTCTATCTGGGGTCTGGACCTGGGATCTGGGGTCTGGACCTGGGATCTGGACCTGGGATCTGGGGTCTGAACCTGGGATCTGGGGTCTGGACCTGGGATCTGGGGTCTGGACCTGGGGTCTGGATCTGGGGTCTGGACCTGGGGTCTGCTGTCTGGGCCTGGGCCCTGGATCTGGGGTCTGGTGTCTGGACCTGGGGTCTGGTGTCTGGACCTGGTGTCTCGACCTGGGATCTGGGGTCTGGACCCGGTGTCTGGGGTCTGGACCTGGGATCTGGGGTCTGGACCTGGGGTCTGGACCTGGGATCTGGGGTCTGGACCTGGTGTCTGGGGTCTGGACCTGGGGTCTGGACCTGGTGTCTGGGGTCTGGACCTGGGGTCTGGACCTGGTGTCTGGGGTCTGGACCTGGTGTCTGGACCTGGTGTCTGGGGTCTGGACCTGGTGTCTGGACCTGGGGTCTGGACCTGGGATCTGGGGTCTGGACCTGGTGTCTGGATCTGGGGTCTGTACCTGGGGTCTGGACCTGGTGTCTGGGGTCTGGACCTGGACCTGGGGTCTGGACCTGGGGTCTGGACCTGGGATCTGGGGTCTGGACCTGGGGTCTGGACCTGGTGTCTGGGGTCTGGACCTGGTGTCTGGGGTCTGGACCTGGTGTCTGGACCTGGTGTCTGGGATCTGGGTTCTGGACCTGGTGTCTGGATCTGGGGTCTGGACCTGGTGTCTGGGGTCTGGACCTGGGACCTGGGGTCTGGATCTGGTGTCTGGACCTGGTGTCTGGATCTGGGATCTGGACCTGGTGTCTGGATCTGGGATCTGGACCTGGTGTCTGGATCTGGGATCTGGACCTGGTGTCTGGATCTGGGATCTGGACCTGGTGTCTGGATCTGGACCTGGTGTCTGGATCTGGGATCTGGACCTGGGGTCTGGACCTGGGATCTGGGGTCTGGACCTGGTGTCTGGGGTCTGGACCTGGGGTCTGGACCTGGTGTCTGGGGTCTGGACCTGGTGTCTGGGGTCTGGACCTGGTGTCTGGACCTGGTGTCTGGACCTGGTGTCTGGACCTGGGGTCTGGACCTGGGATCTGGGGTCTGGACCTGGTGTCTGGATCTGGGGTCTGTACCTGGGGTCTGGACCTGGTGTCTGGGGTCTGGACTTGGGGTCTGGACCTGGTGTCTGGGGTCTGGACCTGGACCTGGGGTCTGGACCTGGGGTCTGGACCTGGGATCTGGGGTCTGGACCTGGTGTCTGGATCTGGGGTCTGGACCTGGGGTCTGGACCTGGTGTCTGGGGTCTGGACCTGGTGTCTGGGGTCTGGACCTGGTGTCTGGACCTGGTGTCTGGGATCTGGGTTCTGGACCTGGTGTCTGGATCTGGGGTCTGGACCTGGTGTCTGGAGTCTGGACCTGGGACCTGGGGTCTGGATCTGGTGTCTGGACCTGGTGTCTGGATCTGGGATCTGGACCTGGTGTCTGGATCTGGGATCTGGACCTGGTGTCTGGATCTGGGATCTGGACCTGGTGTCTGGATCTGGACCTGGTGTCTGGATCTGGGATCTGGACCTGGTGTCTGGATCTGGAGTCTGGACCTGGTGTCTATAGCTGGGGTCTGGACCTGGTGTCTGGGGTCTGTGCGACAAAACTGCACATTTCAAAGTGGCTTTTTATTGTCCCCCCCCAGCACAAAGTAATCAGCTTCTTGATATGCCACACCTGTCAGGTGGAGGGATTATCTTGGCAAAGGAGAAATGCTCCCCAACAGAAATATAAAAACACATTTGTGGCACAAAATTACAGAGAAATAAGCTTTTTGTTTTGCACATATGGAAAATATCTGGGAATGTTTTATTTTATTTAATTTTACAATTATTTTATTTTGTTGCATTGACATGTTCAGTGGAGATACATATTGATAATATATATATTAACACAGAGATAATCCTACAAATGTCCAGCTGAACAGTCGTCTACTGTACGGGAACCATATGGCCCCCTAATCTCTGTGTAGTGTGCACTGCTTTTGACCAGGGTCCAGTGTACTACATAGGGAATAGGGGGCCATTTAGGGATGCACACTACGTGAGCCACATGGCTTAGTGGTTAAATCTGGGATTAATACTCTGTTAACTATTAAGACGTTCCCCTGTGTGTGTGTGTGTGTGTAGACTACACAGGACTGAGATGACATCACAGCCACCTTGGTTGACAGTCTGTGACGGCAGCCGTGTCTGGGCAGGTCTAAATTGGTGTCTTCATTCCGTTTCGCCCAAACAGCACGCTAGTCCCTATGTAGCGCACTGATTTTGACCAGGATCCATAGGGAATAGGGTGTAATTTAGAATGTGCAGCCTTAAAATCAGAGAAACAGATATACACTACAGTAGACTACTTGTACATGATCAAATATTGCAGGTTGGAAAATCATGAAAATCTCTCTCTGTTCATCTGTTGTTCTCTTCCTGCCCAACACAGTGAGAGAGAGGATTAAACACCCCCCCCCCTTAAACATTGGGCTAAACGCCTCCACAACTACCTTACCCTGCCTGATATCTTTGCTTGAAGTTAACAGTATGGCATGGAAGCTAATGTATTATCTAAACAGTAGTGGAATTAATATATTTTTTAAATTGATAAGGCATTCATTTTACAATGGAAACACACACAAAACAGACATGCCATTTTCTTTTACATTTTTAAATACTTTTATTAATTTCTACATCATATCATCTCCGGTAATTGATCAAGTTAAAATATTGCCTTTTTAAATTCAATATTTGAATGAACAGTATAATTTTCCTTGCAGACGAGAGAGAGAAGGAGAAGTGTGACAGAACAGAACACAACCGGGTTGTGTAGCAGCAGAGGCTTCCAGAATGGAGTGAACGGAACTCTCACCAACAGAATTCTAATTCTCTGCATAGAACGAGAGTTCCGATTCTATCATAGCCTCCCGATGATCAGTGAAAACCTCCTGGGGAAGAAGAATCTCACATCACACGTGCTTCTGTTCAGACCATGTTGTAGGACAAGGCTGGCCAACCCTGGTCCCCTGTTCCAGCCCAGCACTAACACACCTGCTTTTATGTTTAATCACAATCATCAAGACCTTGGTTAGTTGAATGATGTGTGTTAAAAGCCTGCACACACACACACACACTGCAGCCCTTCTAGACCAGGGTTAGCGACCACTGAAGACACCCAAAGACACTGAACTTGGGTCAGTTTAGCTTTTAACCTAAAAATGGATTTTAAAAAAGTCTCTCAACGAGAGCTGTGCTAAACATCAGTCGACCTCTGGGTCCATATCTCAACTAGAGACAGACTGAATGAGTTTTATCTGGGTCCATATCTTAACTAGAGACAGACTGAATGAGTTTTATCTGGGTCTATATCTTAACAACTAGAGACAGACTGAATGAGTTTTATCTGGGTCCATATCTTAAACAACTAGAGACAGACTGAATGAGTTTTATCTGGGTCCATATCTTAAACAACTAGAGACAGACTGAATGAGTTTTATCTGGGTCTATATCTTAACAACTAGAGACAGACTGAATGAGTTGTATCTGGGTCCATATCTTAACTAGAGACAGACTGAATGAGTTTTATCTGATGTCAGAGATACTGTAGAACAATCTAAACCAAGTCACTTAGGGTTTTCAGACGTTAAAAACAGGTTTCTGATTTAGTGTTAACTTGCTGACTATTGAAAGAGAACTGGTGCTCTGCCAGAGAACATGACTTAGTGTCGAGGTGCTGACTAACAGAGAATAAACAGCTCACCCAGAGAACATGACTCAGTGTCGAGGTGCTGACTATCAGAGAATAAACAGCTCACCCAGAGAACATGACTTAGTGTCGAGGTGCTGACTATCAGAGAATAAACAGCTCACCCAGAGAACATGACTTAGTGTCAAGGTGCTGACTAACAGAGAATAAACAGCTCAGCCAGAGAACATGACTTATATAAACCCCCTAGTCATTCAGGGTCTGAAGAGGGAACCGTGATGCCCAAACGTTGGTGTTTTACCCAATACATGACTGGGGGGGGGGGGGGGGGGGGTATAGAGAGAATGGGACTAACTAGCTGACTATGGACACATTTAAATCCTAATCTGTACTGACCCGGACCCAAAACCGTGGTGTCTGATGGGATGGATTGACCTCCCGGTGGAATTTCCATCACAAGTATTTGATAGGGATGCGTCCCAAAATGGGACCCTATATAGGGGATAGGATGTCATTTGGGACGCCCCCGTAACCTTAGAAACAGCAACAAGGGGCTTAATCCCGATGTATTAGGTGAATTCTACACGGTCTGGACTGGACTGTACTACAGTCACATCTGATACATCACAACAATGCCGTCCCAAAATGGCTCCCTGTTCCCTTTATAGTGCACTACGGGCCGTTCTGGCTGGGATAAGGATGGCTAACTCTACTGATGACCAAGGGCCCGGTCTTTCTGAGTGTATCCTGAAACAGCACCCTATTCCCTATGCAGTGCACTACGACCCTATGGACCCCTGTTAAAAGAAGTGCACTACGACCCTATGGACCCCTGTCAAAAGAAGTGCACTACATAGAGAATAGGGAGCCATTTTAAAGCTCTGATTAAAAAAAACACCCATTACTGAAGGACTAAGTCCCCAACCTGTTGATGTGTCAAAGATTGCCGTTGGTCGCTATGGTTACAAGGTTCCCCCTTGGATGGTCTGTGTTGCTCCTCATCCTCTACCGTCGGGCCCCGGGCGACAGTTACCATAGAAACGCGTCCTCTATCGTCGGGCCCCGGGCGACAGTTACCATAGAAACGCGTCCTCTATCGTCGGGCCCCCGGGCGACAGTTACCATAGAAACGCATCCTCTATCGTCGGGCCCCGGGCGACAGTTACCATAGAAATACATCGAAACGAAATCAACCAATCGATCGAATCAACGATTTGACTGATCTAACTAACAGCTAGGAAAGAAGAGGCCATGCATCAGTTTAAACACACAGTAGGACATTATTGAGTCGGTCAGGGTCAGTGTATCAGAAACAATGTGAAGGAGGTCAGTGGACCAACCTGTCAGGGATCTTAAAGGTCAATTAAATGGCCACCTTATGCTTCTGGCCAGCAGACATTTCCACAGCAAAACATGCAGCGCAATGTGTGTGTGTCCATTTGAAATGACAAGGGGAATCACAGGACATGCCATAATGTATGTGTGTGTGTGTGTGTGTGTGTGTGTGTGTGTGTGTGCAAGACACTGAGACACAGTAAAAAAACAACCACCCGTCAGTCATCTCAATGTCCCATTACGGTTTCTTCATCGCTCATCATCCTCATGTCTCTTTTACAGTAGTTCTCATTCATTCATCATCCTCATGTCTCTTTTACAGTAGTTCTCATTCATTCATCATCCTCATGTCTCTTTTACAGTAGTTCTCATTCATTCATCATCCTCATGTCTCTTTTACAGTAGTTCTCATTCATTCACCATCCTCATGTCTCTTTTACAGTAGTTCTCATTCATTCACCCGTCATCATAATAATCAGCACATCTTAAAAACACAACGGGGTTCAGAGGATGAATCCTAAAACAGTCCCCTACTTCTGATATAGGGAATGGGAAAGGTTGGGTCATAGGTGTCTCCTCCTCGAGCCACTACATAGGGAATAGGGTGCCATAGGGCTCTGGTCTAACGTAGTGCACTATATAGGGAATAGGGTGCCATAGGGCTCTGGTCTAAAGTAGTGCACTATATAGGGAATAGGGTGTCATAGGGCTCTGGTATAAAGTAGTGCACTATATAGGGAATAGGGTGTCATAGGGCTCTGGTCTAAAGTAGTGCACTATATAGGGAATAGGGTGTCATAGGGCTCTGGTCTAAAGTAGTGCACTATATAGGGAATAGGGTGCCATAGGGCTCTGGTCTAAAGTAGTGCACTATATAGGGAATAGGGTGTCATAGGGCTCTGGTCTAAAGTAGTGCACTATATAGGGAATAGGGTGTCATAGGGCTCTGGTCTAAAGTAGTGCACTACATAGAGAACAGGGTGCCATGTAGGACTCTCACCTAGATAGTTCACCGCAACATGCTAACAGTGAACACCTCATCTGTCTTTCTGTGTCCGTCCGCAGTGACAACGATACAATCTCAGCTTTTTCAAGAAGTAGATTACTATGACTATTATTAAGAGATCACTTTATCTCTGAAAGATACGTAAAAATAACAATCAAAGCATCAGCTGTAATCAGTCAGTTTAAATCATCACTTTGCCGTTTGTAATAAAACAACAACTGAAAAAAATAGAAGTATGGAACTTTTAAACATCAGGAAATACTTTATAGATTTGTTTTTTAGTTTTTATCGTATCTTGATTTCACATCACAACCAATGAAGTACTTCACAGGAAAATATACAATTCCAGGGTTTTTTCCTCTATTTTTGAGGATTGAATATTATTTTTCTTAGTTCGTCATCAAGGTGCTGGAAGTCCCTCATGGTGGGTGTGTTGTTGTCCGTCTTAATGAATGGTCCGGGGGGAAACGAGGATGCAGGCGGAACCAAAATAATCTTAAATGGAGCCAATTATTTATTTATTTCAATTATTTCTCTAGAAGGGAGAGAAGTACCAGCCTGTCGCTAGCTAGCAGTGTCCTAACACTGTAAAATGGGTTCCTTCCTCTGTCAGCTCTCTCCTTTCCTGTCTGGTACAGTAAGACACTCATCTGTCATGTGGCTTTCCTTGAGGCTCTTCAACGATGTCAGATCAGCAGCTGAGAGGGAAAGGAGATGAGGTCATCTGATTTGGACGAAGAAAGACTAGTTGTGTGTCCGTCTGTTTAATTGTTTGGTCTCTCTCCCTCTGTCACCGTCTCTCCTTCTCCCTCTGTCACCGTCTCTCCTTCTCCCTCTGTCACCGTCTCTCCTTCTCCCTCTGTCACCGTCTCTCCCTCTCTCTCCCTCTGTCACCGTCTCTCCTTCTCCCTCTCTCTCTCTGCCCCAACCTCTCCCTCTGTCACCGTCTCTCCTTCTCCCTCTCTCTCTCTGCCCCAACCTCTCCCTCTGTCACCGTCTCTCCCTCTCTCTCTGTCACCGTCTCTCCCTCTCCCTCTCTCTCCCTCTGTCACCGTCTCTCCTTCTCCCTCTCTCTCTCTGCCCCAACCTCTCCCTCTGTCACCGTCTCTCCCTCTCTCTCCCTCTGTCACCGTCTCTCCCTCTCCCTCTCTCTCCCTCTGTCACCGTCTCTCCTTCTCCCTCTCTCTCTCTGCCCCAACCTCTCCCTCTGTCACCGTCTCTCCCTCTCTCTCCCTCTGTCACCGTCTCTCCCTCTCCCTCTCTCTCCCTCTGTCACCGTCTCTCCTTCTCCCTCTCTCTCTCTGCCCCAACCTCTCCCTCTGTCACCGTCTCTCCTTCTCCCTCTCTCTCTGCCCCCCCCCTCTCTCTCTCTCTCTCTGCCCCCCCTCTCTGTCCCCCAACCCTCTCCATCTCCCTCTTTCTGCCCCCCCCCCTCTCTCTCGCTCTCTCTCTCTCTGCCCCCCCCCTCTCTCTCTCTCTCTCTGCCCCCCCCTCTCACTCCGCCCCCCCTCCCTCTCTCTCTCTCTGCCCCCCCCTCTCACTCTGCCCCCCCCTCTCTCTCTCTCTGCCCCCCCCTCTCTCTCTCTCTGCCCCCCCCTCTCACTCTGCCCCCCCCCTCTCTCTCTCTCTGTGATGTCTGGTGATAGGAGCTACATGTCTCTCTCTCTCTCTGCCCCCCCCCCCCCCCCCCCCCCATCTCACTCTGCCCCCCCCCCCCCTCTCTGTGTGATGTCTGGTGATAGGGGCTACATCTCTCTCTCAGAGTGATGTGTCTTGGTGGATACTCTGCAGACAGTCCAGTAGCTGCTGATAGGTGTTGCCAGGCGAGGCCACGGTCTGGAAGACAGACTGGAAGGCTCTGCGGTCCAACTCTTCATCCAGCTGGTGTCTGTAGAAGTCCAGGGCTACCAGACAGAACAGACTGATGTCCACCACCTCACTCTTACCCATACGGCTGATGACATGGGGCAGGCTGGGGGGGGGGGGTTAAGGAGAGATGGAGGACAATATGACTTCTATTTCTCTACCACACACACACACACAGACAGACAGACTGCACACACACACACACACAGACAGACTGCACACACACACACACACACACACAGACTGCACAGACACACACAAAGACACACACACACAGAGACACACAAAGATACAGACTGCACACACACACACAGAGACACACAAAGACACAGACACACACACAGAGACAGACATAGACACACACACACACACACACAGAGACACAGACACACACACACACAGAGACACAGACTGCACACACACACACACACACACACAGACTGCACAGACACAGAGACAGACACACACAGAGACACACAAAGACACAGACTGCACACACACACAGAGATGCACAAAGACACAGACACACACACAGACTGCACACAGACACAGACTGCACACACACACACACACACACACACACACACAGAGACGCACAAAGACACAAACACACTACACCCCCACCTGTCCCACTCTCTAGTAAGGATACAGGGCAGAGACCCACTGGGAGGTGGAGGCAGAGATGAAGAAGCAAGACAGACTCCACATGGCCATGGCAACTGGGGTTCTCTGGGTAAAGTTAGACAGAGACAGTAACACCCAGTCTGTCACCATACTGGACTGGCCTGTAGCATGGAGGGTCTGGAACACCTGAGGGAGGAGAGGGAGGAGAGAGGGAGGAGAGGGTGAGGGATGAGAGGGAGGGAGGGGAGAGAGAGAGGGAGGGAGAGAGAGGAGAGAGAGTTCGACAAAGACAGCAGAACCCATGGGGGAGAGAGAAAAAGAGAGGGATGGAGAGAGAGATGGGGGGGATAGCGAAAGAGAGAGTGAGTTGTCTGTCACATACCCACCTGTACTGTACACCATTCTCACACTGACCTTGTAGACCACAGTAGCCATGAATTGTGGGTAAGGCTGCTGATTGGACAGGAACTCTCCGATGACCTTGTTCATGACGTCCTGCGGAGGAAAGAAGTCGTCCAGGAACTGAGGAAGAATCCTGGCCACCACCCGTGCCTCGCTGGGTAAACCCTTACGGACCCTGGCACAACAAATGTAGGAAATATCGGGGATAACGGACATGGAGAACCAGACATCAGGAAACAACTGAGAGACTGGCTACATTGTTTAAAAATAGACAACCCCCCAAAAAGACTGGCTACATTGTTTAAAAATAGACCCCAAAAACCAGATAAATCAGTCTATGGTTAATATGAGAAACCATCACACCAGATATATAACAGTCTGTTGCTATGGTAAACCATCACACCAGATATATAACAGTCTGTTGCTATGGTAAACCATCAAACCAGATATATAACAGTCTGTTGCTATGGTAAACCATCAATCCAGATATATAACAGTCTGTTGCTATGGTAAACCATCAAACCAGATATATAACAGTCTGTTACTATAGTTACTATGAGAAACCATCAAACCAGATATATAACAGTATGTTGCTATGGTAAACCATCAAACCAGATTATTAACAGTCTGTTGCTATGGTTAATATGAGAAACCATCAAACCAGATATATAACAGTCTGTTGCTATGGTTAAAATGAGAAACCATCACACCAAATATATAACAGTCTGTTGCTATGGTTAATATGAGAAACCATCAAACCAGATATATAACAGTCTGTTGCTATGGTTAATATGAGAAACCATCAAACCAGATATATAACAGTCTGTTGCTATGGTTAATATGAGAAACCATCAAACCAGATATATAACAGTCTGTTGCTATGGTAAACCATCACACCAGATATATAACAGTCTGTTGCTATGGTAAACCATCACACCAGATATATAACAGTCTGTTACTATGGTAAACCATCACACCAGATATATAACAGTCTGTTGCTATGGTAAACCATCAAACCAGATATATACCAGTCTGTTGCTATGGTAAACCATCACACCAGATATATAACAGTCTGTTACTATGGTAAACCATCACACCAGATATATAACAGTCTGTTGCTATGGTAAACCATCACACCAGATATATAACAGTCTGTTACTATGGTTAATATGAGAAACCGGTTTCCATTACATTAATTTATCAGATAACAGTAATGTGTTCTGAAGCCCCACTGGATGAGATACAACGTTATGTGGGTTGTGTGTCTGATAGGGTTGTGTGTCTGATAGGGTTGTGTGTCTGATAGGGTTGTGTGTCTGATAGGGTTGTGTGTCTGATAGGGTTGTGTGTCTGATAGGGTTGTGTGTCTGATAGGGTTGAATGGGTTGTGTGTCTGATAGGGTTGTGTGTCTGATAGGGTTGTGTGTCTGATAGAGTTGTGTGTCTGATAGAGTTGTGTGTCTGATAGAGTTGTGTGTCTGATAGAGTTGTGTGTCTGATAGAGTTGTGTGTCTGATAGGGTTGAATGGGTTGTGTGTCTGATAGAGTTGTGTGTCTGATAGGGTTGAATGGGTTGTGTGTCTGATAGAGTTGTGTGTCTGACAGAGTTGTGTGTCTGATAGAGTTGTGTGTCTGATAGAGTTGTGTGTCTGATAGAGTTGTGTGTCTGATAGGGTTGAATGGGTTGTGTGTCTGATAGGGTTGTGTGTCTGATAGGGTTGTGTGTCTGATAGAGTTGTGTGTCTGATAGAGTTGTGTGTCTGATAGGGTTGAATGGGTTGTGTGTCTGATAGAGTTGTGTGTCTGATAGAGTTGTGTGTCTGATAGGGTTGTGTGTCTGATAGGGTTGTGTGTCTGATAGAGTTGTGTGTCTGACAGAGTTGTGTGTCTGATAGGGTTGTGTGTCTGACAGGGTTGTGTGTCTGATAGGGTTGTGTGTCTGATAGGGTTGTGTGTCTGATAGGGTTGTGTGTCTGATAGAGTTGTGTGTCTGATAGAGTTGTGTGTCTGACAGAGTTGTGTGTCTGATAGGGTTGTGTGTCTGACAGGGTTGTGTGTCTGATAGGGTTGTGTGTCTGATAGAGTTGTGTGTCTGACAGAGTTGTGTGTCTGATAGGGTTGTGTGTCTGACAGGGTTGTGTGTCTGATAGGGTTGTGTGTCTGATAGGGTTGTGTGTCTGATAGGGTTGTGTGTCTGATAGGGTTGTGTGTCTGATAGGGTTGTGTGTCTGATAGAGTTGTGTGTCTGACAGAGTTGTGTGTCTGATAGGGTTGTGTGTGATAGGGTTGTGTGTCTGATAGGGTTGTGTGTCTGATAGGGTTGTGTGTCTGATAGGGTTGTGTGTCTGATAGGGTTGTGTGTCTGATAGAGTTGTGTGTCTGATAGAGTTGTGTGTCTGATAGAGTTGAATGGGTTGTGTGTCTGATAGGGTTGTGTGTCTGATAGAGTTGTGTGTCTGATAGAGTTGTGTGTCTGATAGGGTTGAATGGGTTGTGTGTCTGATAGAGTTGTGTGTCTGATAGGGTTGTGTGTCTGATAGGGTTGTGTGTCTGATAGGGTTGTGTGTCTGATAGGGTTGTGTGTCTGATAGGGTTGTGTGTCTGATAGGGTTGTGTGTCTGATAGGGTTGTGTGTCTGATAGGGTTGTGTGTCTGATAGGGTTGTGTGTCTGATAGGGTTGTGTGTCTGATAGGGTTGTGTGTCTGATAGAGTTGTGTGTCTGACAGAGTTGTGCGTAGACTGTGTTTATGTCCAGACGTGTTGTCGTCACAACCCTACCTGTCGAAGAGCACAGAGACCCTCTCCATGGCAACGATGACAGACTCGCTGTCGGGGGCCTGAGGGTCGACAGCGCCGGCCGGGCGACCAGGGCTGGCCTTCTCCTTGCCTGAGGAGAAAGCAACAGGACCCGAGGTAACCTCTGACCCCTGACCTCTAACCTCTGACCCCATCACCTCTGACCCCAACGCTGACTCTGCTGTGGTACGCACCGCTGGGAGGATGAGAGGGTGATTCGTCGTGATTATTAAATTATTAAAACGATTGTTTGATGGAAAAGTTTAGTTATTTTTACTCATAGACAAAGCTGGTTTTGGGGGGGTAGTAGCCTGGGTACCAATCTGTCTGGCTAACATTCCACACCTTGTACTCTGCAAATGTGGAATGTTAGCTAAACAGACTGGTACCCAGGCTAGTTTGTGAGGGAGGAGTTCGTACGATTGGGGTTAGTTAATTGGTCATAGGAGGGAATCTTGTTTTCCTGTCCTGGGAAGAAAGAAGATTCTTAGAATTGTTAGCATTAGCTATTTACTTTATTATGTTAGCGATAGCTATAGCCTCTACATTGTTGTGTTAGCGATAGCTATAGCCTCTACATTGTTATGTTAGCGATAGCTATAGCCTCTACATTGTTATGTTAGCGATAGCTATAGCCTCTACATTGTTATGTTAGCGATCGCTATAGCCCCTACATTGTTATGTTAGCGATAGCTATAGCCTCTACATTGTTATGTTAGCGATAGCTATAGCCTCTACATTGTTATGTTAGCGATAGCTATAGCCTCTACATTGTTATGTTAGCGATCGCTATAGCCCCTACATTGTTATGTTAGCGATAGCTATAGCCCCTACATTGTTGTGTTAGCGATAGCTATAGCCTCTACATTGTTATGTTAGCGATAGCTATAGCCTCTACATTGTTATGTTAGCGATAGCTATAGCCTCTACATTGTTATGTTAGCGATCGCTATAGCCCCTACATTATTATGTTAGCGATAGCTATAGCCTCTACATTGTTATAATGGCTAATAGTTTGTTGTCTTGGAACTACATATATGCAGGGCTAGGCTAGTTAGCGATAGTTAGATGATACTAGGTATAGGTAGCTGTTACCTGTGTACATGCAGGGCTAAGCTAGTTAGCATTAGTTAGTTAGATGATACTAGGTATAGGTAGATGTTACCTGTGTACATGCAGGGCTAAGCTAGCTAGCGTTAGTTAGTTAGATGATACTAGGTACAGGTAGATGTTACCTGTGTACATGCAGGGCTAGGCTAGTTAGCGATAGTTAGATGATACTAGGTACAGGTAGATGTTACCTGTGTACATGCAGGGCTAAGCTAGTTAGCATTAGTTAGTTAGATGATACTAGGTATAGGTAGATGTTACCTGTGTACATGCAGGGCTAAGCTAGCTAGCGTTAGTTAGATGATACTAGGTATAGGTAGATGTTACCTGTGTACATGCAGGGCTAAGCTAGCTAGCGTTAGTTAGTTAGATGATACTAGGTACAGGTAGATGTTACCTGTGTACATGCAGGGCTAAGCTAGCTAGCGTTAGTTAGTTAGATGATACTAGGTACAGGTAGATGTTACCTGCGTACATGCAGGGCTAAGCTAGCTAGCGTTAGTTAGATGATACTAGGTAAAGGTAGATGTTACCTGTGTAAATGCAGGGCTAAGCTAGTTAGCGTTAGTTAGATGATACTAGGTATAGATAGATGTTACCTGTGTACATGCAGGGCTAAGCTAGCTAGCGTTAGTTAGATGATACTAGGTACAGGTAGATGTTACCTGTGTACATGCAGGTGAGCATGAGTCCCAGGGCAGACATGGCTCTGTGAGGGCTTGGCATGTTAACCCGGTCGACACTCAGTTTAACCAGTGCCTCTCCATCCATACGAGACAGCTGCTCCGACAGCAGGAGGCGCTCCAACCCACGCAACACACAGTGGTAGATCACTGAGGGGGTGGAGTCTTCACTGGCTGATACCATCACACCACACATCTAGAGAGGTGAGAGGTGGAGGGGGGGCGGAGCCAGAGATAGGTGGAGGGAGGGGGGGGGGAGCCAGAGAGAGGTGGAGGGGGCAGAGGGAGAGAGAGGTGGAGGGGGGCGGAGCCAGAGAGAGGTGGAGGGGTGGGGGGGGGGGGGGGGGGGGCAGAGAGAGATGGAGGGGGGCAGAGGGAGAGAGAGGTGGAGGGGGGGGGGCGGAGCCAGAGAGAGGTGGATTAGTACTACAGTACTAACCTGTATAACCCCAGCAGTACTAACCTGTATAACCCCATGCGGTACTAACCTGTATAACCCCAGCAGTACTAACCTGTATAACCCCAGCAGTACTACAGTACTAACCTGTATAACCCCAGTAGTACTAACCTGTATAACCCCAGCAGTACTAACCTGTATAACCCCAGCAGTACTAACCTGTATAACCCCAGCAGTACTAACCTGTATAACCCCAGCAGTACTAACCTGTATAACCCAGCAGTACTAACCTGTATAACCCCAGCAGTACTAACCTGTATAACCCCAGCAGTACTAACCTGTATACCCCCAGCAGTACTAACCTGTATAACCCCAGCAGTACTACAGTACTAACCTGTATAACCCCAGCAGTACTAACCTGTATAACCCCAGCAGTACTAACCTGTATAACCCCAGCAGTACTACAGTACTAACCTGTATAACCCCAGCAGTACTAACCTGTATAACCCCAGCAGTACTAACCTGTATAACCCCAGCAGTACTAACCTGTATAACCCCAGCAGTACTACAGTACTAACCTGTATAACCCCAACAGTACTAACCTGTATAACCCCAGCAGTACTAACCTGTATAACCCCAGCAGTACTAACCTGTATAACCCCAGCAGTACTAACCTGTATAACCCCAGCAGTACTAACCTGTATAACCCCAGCAGTACTAACCTGTATACCCCCAGCAGTACTAACCTGTATAACCCCAGCAGTACTACAGTACTAACCTGTATAACCCCAGCAGTACTAACCTGTATAACCCCAGCAGTACTAACCTGTATAACCCCAGCAGTACTACAGTACTAACCTGTATAACCCCAGCAGTACTAACCTGTATAACCCCAGCAGTACTAACCTGTATAACCCCAGCAGTACTAACCTGTATAACCCCAGCAGTACTAACCTGTATAACCCCAGCAGTACTACAGTACTAACCTGTATAACCCCAGCAGTACTACAGTACTAACCTGTATAACCCAGCAGTACTACAGTACTAACCTGTATAACCCCAGCAGTACTAACCTGTATAACCCCAGCAGTACTAACCTGTATAACCCAGCAGTACTAACCTGTATAACCCCAGCAGTACTAACCTGTATAACCCCAGCAGTACTAACCTGTATAACCCCAGCAGTACTAACCTGTATAACCCCAGCAGTACTAACCTGTATAACCCCAGTAGTACTAACCTGTATAACCCCAGCAGTACTAACCTGTATAACCCCAGCAGTACTAACCTGTATAACCCCAGCAGTACTACAGTACTAACCTGTATAACCCCAGTAGTACTAACCTGTATAACCCCAGCAGTACTAACCTGTATAACCCCAGCAGTACTAACCTGTATAACCCCAGCAGTACTAACCTGTATAACCCCAGCAGTACTAACCTGTATAACCCCAGCAGTACTAACCTGTATAACCCCAGCAGTACTACAGTACTAACCTGTATAACCCCAGCAGTACTAACCTGTATAACCCCAGCAGTACTAACCTGTATAACCCCAGCAGTACTAACCTGTATAACCCCAGCAGTACTACAGTACTAACCTGTATAACCCCAGCAGTACTAACCTGTATAACCCCAGCAGTACTACAGTACTAACCTGTATAACCCCAGCAGTACTACAGTACTAACCTGTATAACCCCAGCAGTACTAACCTGTATAACCCCAGCAGTACTAACCTGTATAACCCAGCAGTACTACAGTACTAACCTGTATAACCCCAGCAGTACTAACCTGTATAACCCCAGCAGTACTAACCTGTATAACCCCAGCAATACTAACCTGTATAACCCCAGCAGTACTAACCTGTATAACCCCAGCAGTACTAACCTGTATAACCCCAGCAGTACTACAGTACTAACCTGTATAACCCCAGCAGTACTAACCTGTATAACCCCAGCAGTACTACAGTACTAACCTGTATAACCCCAGCAGTACTAACCTGTATAACCCCAGCAGTACTACAGTACTAACCTGTATAACCCCAGCAGTACTAACCTGTATAACCCCAGCAGTACTAACCTGTATAACCCCAGCAGTACTACAGTACTAACCTGTATAACCCCAGCAGTACTAACCTGTATAACCCCAGCAGTACTAACCTGTATAACCACAGCAGTACTAACCTGTATAACCCCAGCAGTACTACAGTACTAACCTGTATAACC
>NC_143040.1:4240000-4257500 GCF_057628025.1 Oncorhynchus mykiss
TGGTGAGACAGGGAGGGGACAGGGTACCAGGTGTGTTACCTGGTGAGACAGGGACGGGACAGGGTACCAGGTGTGTTACCTGGTGAGACAGCAGACAGGGACGGGACAGGGTACCAGGTGTGTTACCTGGTGAGACAGCAGACAGGGAGGGGACAGGGTACCAGGTGTGTTACCTGGTGAGACAGCAGACAGGGAGGGGACAGGGTACCAGGTGTGTTACCTGGTGAGACAGCAGACAGGGAGGGGACAGGGTACCAGGTGTGTTACCTGGTGAGACAGGGACGGGACAGGGTACCAGGTGTGTTACCTGGTGAGACAGCAGACAGGGAGGGGACAGGGTCCCAGGTGTGTTACCTGGTCAGACAGCAGACAGGGAGGGGACAGGGTACCAGGTGTGTTACCTGGTGAGACAGGGAGGGGACAGGGTCCCAGGTGTGTTACCTGGTGAGACAGCAGACAGGGAGGGGACAGGGTCCCAGGTGTGGTAGGGGTGGTGTGTGTGTACGTTGTCTCTCTTCGACACCATGGCCTGGATCTCTCTCTCCACGGCTCCTCTGATCACTGACAACTTCCTGCCAAACCTGAAGGGAAGACCAGACCACCGCAATGTCAGGAATAACTAGTTCTCCTGTCAGTATGAATATAGTATGAGAGGAAAAGCCATTCTACAAAGTGACACAATCTGAAGTCTGTGGTATTTTAGGCTTCTGTTGCTTGGTGTGGGTGTGTATAATGGGGTAGCCTGATAATTGGGTCAGATTTACAGACAGAGACCAGAACCCAGAGCCCAGAACCCAGAGCCCAGAACCCAGAGACTAGAACCCAGAGCCCAGAACCCAGAGACCAGAACCCAGAGACCAGAACCCAGAGACTAGAACCCAGAGCCCAGAACCCAGAGTCCAGAACCCAGAGACCAGTGTGTGTGTGTACCGTGTGTCCAGGACTTTAAGGGTCTTGTTTCTCGGCTGTTGTTCCAGACAGGAGACAGTAGGGTTTCCGGCAGTAGGGAGAGTCATGGAACTCAGAACAAGAGACGTGATGGCCTGGACCGCTAACACATTCAACTGGGTACGCTCCAAGTCCTCCTGTTCAACACACACAGAGACAGAGAGACAGAGAGAGAGAGAGAGAGAGAGAGACAGAGAGAGACAGAGAGAGACAGAGAGAGAGAGAGAGAGAGAGAGAGAGAGAGACAGAGAGAGAGAGAGAGAGACAGAGAGAGAGCGAGAGAGACAGAGAGACAGAGAGACAGAGAGACAGAGAGACAGAGAGAGACATAGAGAGACAGAGAGAGAGAGAGAGAGAGAGACAGAGAGAGAGACAGAGACAGAGAGAGAGACAGAGAGAGAGAGAGACAGAGAAAAAATGAGCGACAGAGGGACAAAAACCATTGTAAATCCAACAAAACCTCTTTAGGCTAGGGGGCAGTATTTTGATGTTTGGATGAAAAACATGCCCAAAGTAAATGGCCTATTTCTCAGGCCCAGAAGCTAGAATATGCATATAATTGGCAGATTAGGATAGAAAACACTAAAATTTCCAAAACTGTCAAAATATTGTCTGTGAGTATAACAGAACTGATATTGCAGGCAAACCCCTGAGGAAAATCCATCCAGGAAGAGCTGTTTTTCTGAAACTACTCTTTTTCCATTGCAAGCCTATCCCCCATTTAAAGGGATATCAACCAGATTCCTTTCCCTGTGGCTTCCACAAGGTGTCAACAGTCTTTAGACATAGTTTCAGCCTTTTATTCTGAAAAAATGAGCGAGAATGATCACATCGTGCCAGTGGATAGCCAGATGTCCTCAGATTTGCGCGCACGCCAGGGGAGGGGGGAGGGAACTCTAGTGTAGACCTTTTCTTTCTCTCTCGTATTGAAAAGTCCCGCTGAAATATTATTGATTATTTATTATAAAAACAACCTGAGGATTGATTATAAAAAAACGTTTGACATGTTTCTACGAACTTAACGGATACTATTTGGAATTTTTCGTCTGCCCCGTCGTGACGAGCCTGTGGATTTCTGAACAAAACGCGCCAACCAAATGGTGTCACTGGGAGTCTCGTGAGTGCAAACATCCGAAGATCATCAAAGGTAAGCGACTATTTTGCCGATGTTAACATATGTTTCCCATGTCAATAAAACCCCTTGAATTGAATTGAGAGAGAGAGAGAGAGAGAGAGAGAGAGAGAGAGAGGCAGAGAGAGACAGAGAGAGAGAGACAAAGAGAGAGAGAGACAAAGAGATAGAGAGAGAGACAGAGAGGTGTGTGTGTGTGTGTGTGTGGTGTGGTGTGTGTGTGGTATGCTGCGTGTGTGTGTATGCACCTCCTGTTCCCTCTCCTCCTCCTGGTCCATAGAGATGGGTTGAGTGACCAGAACTCCCAGCAGTGTGGCCCAGGTCTCTTCAAACTGGGTCCTACTGCTCCAGCCTGAATACCACACATGTTCAGACTACAGGTTAGAAACACCTAAAGGATCAGTCTAACAGTCGACTGTAGATGTGGAATAGACCTCTATAACAATGACATAGCAGGTTATAACCACCTGGACCTCTCACCCAGTGTGTTGATGCGATAGAGGAACTCCCTGAACACGTCCTTCTCCTGCAGGAACTCTACAGGGATCTCAGGAAGGGTGGTACCGAACTCTCCCCCTGGCCGAGGGGACCAGCCCAGCTTCCACACCTAGAGGTTACACACAGACACGTTACAGGGGACCAGCCCAGCTTCCACACCTACAGAGGTGACACACATACATGTTACAGGGGACCAGCCCAGCTTCCACACCTAGAGGTGACACACAGACACGTTACAGGGGACCAGCCCAGCTTCCACACCTAGAGGTTACACACAGACACGTTACAGGGGACCAGCCCAGCTTCCACACCTACAGAGGTGACACACAGACACGTTACAGGGGACCAGCCCAGCTTCCACACCTAGAGGTGACACACAGACACGTTACAGGGGACCAGCCCAGCTTCCACACCTAGAGGTGACACACAGACACGTTACAGGGGACCAGCCCAGCTTCCACACCTAGAGAGGTTACACACAGACACGTTACAGGGGACCAGCCCTGCTTCCACACCTAGAGGTGACACACAGACACGTTACAGGGGACCAGCCCAGCTTCCACACCTACAGAGGTGACACACAGACACGTTACAGGGGACCAGCCCAGCTTCCACACCTAGAGAGGTTACACACAGACACGTTACAGGGGACCAGCCCAGCTTCCACACATACAGAGGTGACACACAGACACGTTACAGGGGACCAGCCCAGCTTCCACACCTAGAGGTGACACACAGACACGTTACAGGGGACCAGCCCAGCTTCCACACCTAGAGGTTACACACAGACACGTTACAGGGGACCAGCCCAGCTTCCACACCTAGAGGTTACACACAGACACGTTACAGGGGACCAGCCCAGCTTCCACACCTAGAGGTTACACACAGACACGTTACAGGGGACCAGCCCAGCTTCCACACCTAGAGGTGACACACAGACACGTTACAGGGGACCAGCCCAGCTTCCACACCTAGAGGTTACACACAGACACGTTACAGGGGACCAGCCCAGCTTCCACACCTACAGAGGTGACACACAGACACGTTACAGGGGACCAGCCCAGCTTCCACACCTAGAGGTGACACACAGACACGTTACAGGGGACCAGCCCAGCTTCCACACCTAGAGAGGTTACACACAGACACGTTACAGGGGACCAGCCCAGCTTCCACACCTACAGAGGTGACACACAGACACGTTACAGGGGACCAGCCCAGCTTCCACACCTAGAGAGGTGACACACAGACACGTTACAGGGGACCAGCCCAGCTTCCACACCTACAGAGGTGACACACAGACACGTTACAGGGGACCAGCCCAGCTTCCACACCTAGAGAGGTTACACACAGACACGTTACAGGGGACCAGCCCAGCTTCCACACCTAGAGGTGACACACAGACACGTTACAGGGGACCAGCCCAGCTTCCACACCTAGAGGTGACACACAGACACGTTACAGGGGACCAGCCCAGCTTCCACACCTAGAGGTGACACACAGACACGTTACAGGGGACCAGCCCAGCTTCCACACCTAGAGAGGTTACACACAGACACGTTACAGGGGACCAGCCCAGCTTCCACACCTAGAGGTGACACACAGACACGTTACAGGGGACCAGCCCAGCTTCCACACCTACAGAGGTGACACACAGACACGTTACAGGGGACCAGCCCAGCTTCCACACCTAGAGGTTACACACAGACACGTTACAGGGGACCAGCCCAGCTTCCACACCTAGAGGTTACACACAGACACGTTACAGGGGACCAGCCCAGCTTCCACACCTAGAGGTGACACACAGACACGTTACAGGGGACCAGCCCAGCTTCCACACCTAGAGGTTACACACAGACACGTTACAGGGGACCAGCCCAGCTTCCACACCTATAGCTGTTGACCAGTGACTGACCAGGGGGGGGGGGTACTCTAGTGTAGCTGTTGACCAGTGACTGACCAGGGGGGGGGGGTACTCTAGTGTAGCTGTTGACCAGTGACTGACCAGGGGGGGGGGGGGGGTACTCTAGTGTAGCTGTTGACCAGTGACTGACCAGGGGGGGGACGGACGGACTCTAGTGTAGCTGTTGACCAGTGACTGACCAGGGGGGGCACTCTAGTGTAGCTGTTGACCAGTGACTGACCAGGGGGGGCACTCTAGTGTAGCTGTTGACCAGCGGTAGTCTGGACAGACTGATGATGATGTTTCGGAGCATCGGCGTGAGGAAGGCTGGGATTCCGCTGTTTCTATGGTGACCCAGAGACAGAACGCTCTGGAGACCTTCCACCAGCTCAGCCATGATCTCACACGACCGTCGCTCACACACGTCTGGAACACACATTAGAGATAACACAGAGATAACACATTAGAGATAACACATTAGAGATAACACAGAGATAACACATTAGAGATAATACATTAGAGATAACACAGAGATAACACATTAGAGATAACACAGAGATAACACATTAGAGATAACACATTAGAGATAACACATTAGAGATAACACAGAGATAACACATTAGAGATAACACAGAGATAACACAGAGATAACACATTAGAGATAACACAGAGATAACACATTAGAGATAACACATTAGAGATAACACATTAGAGATAACACAGAGATAACACATTATAGATAACACAGAGATAACACATTAGATATAACACATTAGAGATAACACATTAGAGATAACACATTAGAGATAACACATTAGAGATAACACAGAGATAACACAGAGATAACACATTAGAGATAACACATTAGAGATAACACATTAGAGATAACACATTAGAGATAACACATTAGAGATAACACATTAGAGATAACACATTAGAGATAACACTTAACACATGTAATGGACATTAAAACACAGAAAGCTAACAGACTGTATTAGTAGCCACTAGTAAGAAGATTTAACAATGATGAAGCATGATCTAACTCACTGAGAGTGACGGACTAAAATGATAATGGAAACACAACAACAACCATATCACTTACTGTCAGTGTTTGGAGAGTGGACCTGGTCTGAGTCACCATCTGAACCGGTGGTTCTCTTCCTCCCTGGATGTAACAGATGGTCACCTGGACCTACTGCCACTAGAGAGGGGAGAGGAGAGGAGAGGAGAGGAGAGGAGAGGAGAGGAGAGGAGAGGAGAGGAGAGGAGAGGAGAGGAGAGGAGAGGAGAGGAGAGAGAGAGAGAGAGAGAGAGAGAGAGACAAAGGGGGTGAGAGGAGGGAGAGAGGCAAAGGGGGGAGGGAAGAGAGGTAAAGGGAGGGAAAGGAGAGGAGAGAGAAAGAGGTAGAGGAGAGAGAGAGGGAGAGAGGGAAGGAGCGGTAGAGGAGAGAGAGGGAGAGGAGAGGAGAGAGAGAGGGAGAGGAGAGGAGAGAGAGAGAGAGAGGTAGAGGAGAGAGAGAGACAAAGGGGTGAGAGGAGGGAGAGAGGCAAAGGGGGGGAGGGAAGAGAGGTAAAGGGAGGGAAAGGAGAGAGAGAGAGAGAGAGGTAGAGGAGAGAGAGAGGTAAAGAGAGAGAAAGAGGTAGAGGAGAGGAGAGAGAGAGGGAGGTAGAGGAGAGGGAGTTGAATACTTTAGTTGGATGTGTAATAACACATTGGCAGCAGAGGAAAAACCTAGAAGTCATTCAGGCAGTAAGGCCAGAGGGGGTGGGGTATATGGCCAATATACCACGGCTAAGGGCTGTTCTTAAGCACGACACAACACGGAGTGCCTGGATACAGCCGTTAACTGTGGTATACTGGCAAGATACTGTCCTACTAACCCCCTGAGGTGTCTTATTGCTATAATAACCTGGTTACCAACGTAATTAGAGCAGTAAAAACACATGTTTTATCATACCACGGCTGTCAGCCAATCAGCATTCAGGGCTCAAACCATCCAGTTTATAATTAAGGTTTAGTCACACCACATGCAAATCCACTAATTGTGGCCAGGTTCATTCCCTCTCTCCTTCACACACTAACCTGCAGTGATGAGTAGTCGTAGACAGTGTATGATAGAGCAGGTGTGTGTTTTGTACGGGGCTGTAGACAGTGTGTTCCAGACACAGGGTTGTTGCAGGGCCAGACACAGACAGGACAGAGCCCCCTGCAGGTCAACACTCAGAGGAACACTGTCCTGGAGAACACGCCAGACCACCAACTAGAGAGAGAGAGAGACACCATGAAGCAGGGTTTATTCTGGATGAAAACGGGGCTTAGGTGGTGGGCGAGAGGCCCCGCCCTCATCTTGTTCAAAGTTTTAAGCAAATTTCCTGCAATTCTAGAAACGTCTCCATGGAGATGAGAGAAAATGGTGGCGTTTTAAAAGCTACTTTTGGTCGATGATGTGCATGTTGTCATGGCTGATGTGCATGTTGTCATGGCTGATGTGCATGTTGTCATGGCTGACGTGCATGCTGTCATGGCCGATGTGCATGCTGTCATGGCTGATGTGCATGCTGTCATGGCCGATGTGCATGCTGTCATGGCTGATGTGCATGTTGTCATGGCTGATGTGCATGCTGTCACGGCTGATGTGCATGCTGTCACGGCTGATGTGCATGCTGTCACGGCTGATGTGCATGTTGTCACGGCTGATGTGCATGTTGTCACGGCTGATGTGCATGCTGTCATGGCTGATGTGCATGCTGTCATGGCTGACGTGCATGTTGCTGATGTGCATGTTGTCGTGGCTGATGTGCATGTTGTCATGGCTGATGTGCATGCTGTCATGGCCGATGTGCATGCTGTCATGGCTGATGTGCATGCTGTCATGGCCGATGTGCATGCTGTCATGGCTGATGTGCATGTTGTCATGGCTGATGTGCATGTTGCTGAGGTGCATGCTGTCATGGCTGATGTGCATGCTGTCATGGCTGATGTGCATGTTGCTGATGTGCATGTTGTCATGGCTGATGTGCATGTTGTCATGGCTGATGTGCATGTTGTCATGGCTGATGTGCATGCTGTCATGGCTGATGTGCATGCTGTCATGGCTGATGTGCATGTTGTCATGGCTGATGTGCATGTTGTCATGGCTGATGTGCATGTTGTCATGGCTGATGTGCATGTTGTCATGGCTGATGTGCATGTTGTCATGGCTGACGTGCATGTTGTCATGGCTGACGTGCATGTTGTCATGGCTGACGTGCATGTTGTCATGGCTGACGTGCATGTTGTCATGGCTGACGTGCATGTTGTCATGGCTGACGTGCATGTTGTCATGGCTGACGTGCATGTTGTCATGGCTGACGTGCATGCTGTCATGGCTGACGTGCATGCTGTCATGGCTAATGTGCATGTTGTCATGGCTGATGTGCATGCTGTCATGGCTGATGTGCATGCTGTCATGGCTGATGTGCATGCTGTCATGGCTGATGTGCATGCTGTCATGGCTGATGTGCATGCTGTCACGGCTGATGTGCATGTTGTCATGGCTGATGTGCATGTTGTCATGGCTGATGTGCATGCTGTCATGGCTGATGTGCATGCTGCTGTCATGGCTGATGTGGATGCTGTCATGGCTGACGTGCATGTTGCTGATGTGCATGTTGTCATGGCTGATGTGCATGTTGTCATGGCTGATGTGCATGCTGTCATGGCTGATGTGCATGCTGTCATGGCTGATGTGCATGTTGTCATTGCTGATGTGCATGTTGTCATGGCTGATGTGCATGTTGTCATGGCTGACGTGCATGTTGTCATGGCTGACGTGCATGTTGTCATGGCTGACGTGCATGTTGTCATGGCTGACGTGCATGTTGTCATGGCTGATGTGCATGTTGTCATGGCTGACGTGCATGTTGTCATGGATGATGTGCATGTTGTCATGGCTGATGTGCATGTTGTCATGGCTGATGCTGTGTCCTTCAGCTCAAACATAACAATTAAATCCATAGCGCTAAATTCACCGTTTTGGGGGGAACTTTCAGTTCTCCACTTTAATTTAGGTGATTTTTATTTCTCAAAGATAATATTATTACCAAATAAATAAAGTCCATTATCTCTTCTACATACTCTATATCTGGTCCATTATCTCTTCTACATACTCTATATCTGGTTATAGTGGTTTATACATTGAAATGTTTCCCTAAAATTAATTAAAAAAATATATAACATGTTTTACACAAAAAAAACACTTCCAAGTATTTTCTCATTGGCCAGGGTCAAGGGTTAGAGGTCAGGGATTATAAGCTTCTTACCTCAGTAGCCATGGTGGTGAAGGTGGTGATGAGATGTTGTTTGTCTTCAGGGATTTGCAGAGGGGAAGGAAGCTGACCCACACACAGCAGATACTGAGACAGCGCTCTACACAGAGACATCACCCGCGGGTAGAGTCCAGCCTCACCTAGAATACACACACAGCAGATACTGAGACATCACCCGTAGGTAGAGTCCAGCCTCACCTAGAATACACACACAGCAGATACTGAGACATCACCCGTAGGTAGAGTTCAGCCTCACCTAGAATACACACACAGCAGATACTGAGACCTCACCCGCGGGTAGAGTTCAGCCTCACCTAGAATACACACACAGCAGATACTGAGACCTCACCCGCGGGTAGAGTCCAGCCTCACCTAGAATACACACACAGCAGCTACTGAGACAGCTCTACATAGAGCGGGTAGAGTCCAGCCTCACCTAGAATACACACACAGCAGATACTGAGACATCACCCGCGGGTAGAGTCCAGCCTCACCTAGAATACACACACAGCAGATACTGAGACATCACCCGCGGGTAGAGTCCAGCCTCACCTAGAATACACACACAGCAGATACTGAGACCTCACCCGCGGGTAGAGTCCAGCCTCACCTAGAATACACACACAGCAGATACTGAGACAGCTCTCTACACAGAGACATTACCCGCGGGTAGAGCCCTGCATCACCTAGAATAAACATACAGCAGATACTGAGACAGCTCTACATAGAGCGGGTAGAGCCCTGCTCCACCTAGAATACACACACAGCAGATACTGAGACAGCTCTACATAGAGCGGGTAGAGCCCTGCTCCACCTAGAATACACACACAGCAGATACTGAGACAGCTCTACATAGAGCGGGTAGAGCCCTGCTCCACCTAGAATACACACACAGCAGATACTGAGACAGCTCTACATAGAGCGGGTAGAGCCCTGCTCCACCTAGAGAACAACATAATAATTGACAGGGGGAGGCGTACACTGCCTGTGCTGGTAGTTGGCTGACGTGACCTCGCCAGCTAAATGGCAGAATGGAACAATCTGGCCAGGTCTAAAAAACTCAGTCTGACGAACAGAAAGGCTTTTAGTCGCCAGATCCTCCCATTTTTCAGCGCAGCTCAGGATTCGAACCAACAACCTTTTGAGTTACTCTTACCATAGACGATAGCCAAGTTGTCCCAGTAGGGTTCGGCCGGGTCAGGTTTGGCCGGCGGCAGGAAGGAACGGTGTGGAACAGGAAGTAGCTGTGTGACCCCGCTCAGATGATCCAGCGTCACGGCCAGGGCCGTCTCCAATAGCAACGACCCCTGACCTCGGGTTAACCTCTGAACCCCCAGACTCAGACACGGACAGAGGAGAGACAGGTTGAAGTCCTGGTGGAGAGAGAGAGGTCAGTGTGTGTGAGTGTGTGTGTGAGCGTGTGTGTGTGTGTGCGTGAGCGTGTGTGTGTTACCTTGCAACTCATGATGGTTGAGAGGTCGTCAGGAGGTAGTTTGGTCAGGAGTTCCGTTGTCTCCAGGAACGACCCGTCACCACGGAGACAGCACTGGGACATCACCAAGGCAACATACCACTCCTGGAACAAGACACACACACACAGTTAGTACAATACACACACACACACACACAGTTAGTGACATTTCCTGTGACATACACACACCTTGTCAGCCTTGACTAGTTCAGGGGCAGGTGGCGGTTCCCCATCCAGGGGGTGTGATGTCACAGGAGGGGAGGGGCTGCTGGTGTCCTCGGCAACGGAGGCTCGGAACCTGTCCAGCAGGGAGTAGAACCTCTGGTGCCTAGCAACAAGAGGCAGGAAATGACATCACACAACATCACCAGCATTTTGTGGTAAAAATATCATTAGGAAAGTAGCTTGGGAAAATCCACTATATATACAGGACACCCCTTCATCCACTATATACACAGGACACCCCTTCATACACTATATATACAGGACACCCCTTCATCCACTATATACACAGGACACCCCTTCATACTCTATATATACAGCAGAATGTGGACACCCCTTCATCCACTATATATAGAGGACACCCCTTCATCCACTATATACACAGGACACCCCTTCATCCACTATATATACAGGACACCCCTTCATACACTGTATATAGAGGACACCCCTTCATACACTATATATAGAGGACACCCCTTCATCCACTATATACACAGGACACCCCTTCATACTCTATATATACAGCAGAATGTGGACACCCCTTAATACACTATATATAGAGGACACCCCTTCATACACTATATATACAGGACACCCCTTCATCCACTATATACACAGGACACCCCTTCATCCACTATATATACAGGACACCCCTTCATCCACTATATATACAGGACACCCCTTCATACACTATATATACAGGACACCCCTTCATACACTATATATAGAGGACACCCCTTCATCCACTATATATAGAGGACACCCCTTCATACACTATATATACAGGACACCCCTTCATACACTATATATAGAGGACACCCCTTCATCCACTATATATACAGGACACCCCTTCATTCACTATATATATAGAGGACACCCCTTCATACACTATATATAGAGGACACCCCTTCATCCACTATATACACAGGACACCCCTTCATACACTATATATAGAGGATACCCCTTCATAATCTATATATACAGGACACCCCTTCATTCACTATATATAGAGGACACCCCTTCATAATCTATATATACAGGACACCCCTTCATACACTATATATAGAGGACACCCCTTCATACACTATATATAGAGGACACCCCTTCATACACTATATATAGAGGACACCCCTTCATTCACTATATATAGAGGACACCCCTTCATACACTATATATACAGGACACCCCTTCATACACTATATATAGAGGACACCCCTTCATCCACTATATATACAGGACACCCCTTCATTCACTATATATAGAGGACACCCCTTCATACACTATATATACAGGACACCCCTTCATCCACTATATACACAGGACACCCCTTCATACACTATATATACAGGACACCCCTTCATACACTGTATATAGAGGACACCCCTTCATACACTAATATATAGAGGACACCCCTTCATACACTATATACACAGGACACCCCTTCATACACTATATATACAGGACACCCCTTCATACACTATATATAGAGGACACCCCTTCATTCACTATATATAGAGGACACCCCTTCATACACTATATATAGAGGACACCCCTTCATACACTATATATAGAGGACACCCCTTCATCCACTATATATACAGGACACCCCTTCATTCACTATATATAGAGGACACCCCTTCATACACTATATATAGAGGACACCCCTTCATCCACTATATATAGAGGACACCCCTTCATACACTATATATAGAGGACACCCCTTCATACACTATATATACAGGACACCCCTTCATACACTATATATAGAGGACACCCCTTCATACACTATATATAGAGGACACCCCTTCATTCACTATATATAGAGGACACCCCTTCATACACTATATATAGAGGACACCCCTTCATCCACTATATACACAGGACACCCCTTCATTCACTATATATAGAGGACACCCCTTCATTCACTATATATACAGGACACCCCTTCATACACTGTATATAGAGGACACCCCTTCATACACTAATATATAGAGGACACCCCTTCATCCACTATATACACAGGACACCCCTTCATACTCTATATATACAGCAGAATGTGGACACCCCTTCATACACTATATATAGAGGACACCCCTTCATCCACTATATACACAGGACACCCCTTCATACTCTATATATACAGCAGAATGTGGACACCCCTTCATCCACTATATATAGAGGACACCCCTTCATCCACTATATACACAGGACACCCCTTCATACACTGTATATAGAGGACACCCCTTCATACACTATATATAGAGGACACCCCTTCATCCACTATATACACAGGACACCCCTTCATACTCTATATATACAGCAGAATGTGGACACCCCTTAATACACTATATATACAGGACACCCCTTCATACACTACATATACAGGACACCCCTTCATCCACTATATACACAGGACACCCCTTCATACACTATATACACAGGACACCCCTTCATACACTATATATACAGGACACCCCTTCATACACTATATATAGAGGACACCCCTTCATACACTATATATAGAGGACACCCCTTCATACACTATATACACAGGACACCCCTTCATACACTATATATAGAGGACACCCCTTCATCCACTATATATACAGGACACCCCTTCATCCACTATATATACAGGACACCCCTTCATCCACTATATATACAGGACACCCCTTCATCCACTATATATACAGGACACCCCTTCATACACTATATATAGAGGACACCCCTTCATACACTATATATACAGGACACCCCTTCATACTCTATATATACAGGACACCCCTTCATACACTATATATAGAGGACACCCCTTCATACACTATATATACAGGACACCCCTTCATCCACTATATATACAGGACACCCCTTCATCCACTATATATACAGGACACCCCTTCATCCACTATATATATAGCAGTATGTGGACACCCCTTCATCCACTATATATACAGGACACCCCTTCATCCACTATATATATAGCAGTTTGTGGACACCCCTTCATCCACTATATATACAGGACACCCCTTCATCCACTATATATTTAGCAGTATGTGGACACCCCTTCATACTCTATATATACAGGACACCCCTTCATACTCTATATATACAGGACACCCCTTCATACTCTATATATACAGGACACCCCTTCATACACTATATATACAGGACACCCCTTCATCCACTATATATACAGGACACCCCTTCATACACTATATATAGAGGACACCCCTTCATCCACTATATATAGAGGACACCCCTTCATACACTATATATACAGGACACCCCTTCATACTCTATATATACAGGACACCCCTTCATCCACTATATATACAGGACACCCCTTCATTCACTATATATAGAGGACACCCCTTCATACACTATATATACAGGACACCCCTTCATACACTATATATAGAGGATACCCCTTCATAATCTATATATACAGGACACCCCTTCATCCACTATATATACAGCAGAATGTGGAAAGTCTTCCCAGAAGAGTGGAGGCTGTTATAACAGCAAAGGGGGACCAACTCCATATTAATGCCCATAGTTTTGGAATGAGATGTTCGACAAGAAGGTGTCCACATACTTTTGGTCATGTAGTGTAGCTTTAACATAGGAAGATAATGTACCTTTGAATAGAATGAAAGAGGAGAGGAGAGGAGAGGAGAGGAGAGGAGAGGAGAGGAGAGGAGAGGAGAGGAGAGGAGAGGAGAGGAGAGGAGAGGAGAAAAGGAGAGGAGAGGAGGAGAAAAGGAGAGGAGAGGAGAAAAGGAGAGGAGGAGAGGAGAGGAGAAAAGGAGAGGAGAGTAGAAGGAGAAAAGGAGAAAAGAGAAGTGAGAAGAGAAAAGGAGAAAAGAGGAGGGGAGGAGAAGAGAAGAAGAGAAGAGAGGAGAGAGGAGAGGAGAGGAGAGGAGAGGAGAGGAGAGGAGAGGAGAGGAGAGGAGAGGAGAGGAGGGAGGAGTATTGTTACCGTTGAGCTAGTCCACTGATCTGAAGGTATTCCTGGATTCTGTCCAGTTCCTCCACAGGCAGCTGGACTAAACTGTTCTATAGAGGAACAGAGAGAGAGAACATGTTCAGCTGGACTAAACTGTTCTATAGAGGAACAGAGAACGTGTTCAGCTGGACTAAACTGTTCTATAGAGGAACAGAGAGAGAACATGTTCAGCTGGACTAAACTGTTCTATAGAGGAACAGAGAGAGAGAATATGTTCAGCTGGACTAAACTGTTCTATAGAGGAACAGAGAACATGTTCAGCTGGACTAAACTGTTCTATAGAGGAACAGAGAGAGAGAACATGTTCAGCTGGACTAAACTGTTCTATAGAGGAACAGAGAACATGTTCAGCTGGACTAAACTGTTCTATAGAGGAACAGAGAGAGAGAACATGTTCAGCTGGACTAAACTGTTCTATAGAGGAACAGAGAACATGTTCAGCTGGACTAAACTGTTCTATAGAGGAACAGAGAGAGAGAACATGTTCAGCTGGACTAAACTGTTCTATAGAGGAACAGAGAACATGTTCAGCTGGACTAAACTGTTCTATAGAGGAACAGAGAGAGAGAACATGTTCAGCTGGACTAAACTGTTCTATAGAGGAACAGAGAACATGTTCAGCTGGACTAAACTGTTCTATAGAGGAACAGAGAGAGGGAGAACATGTTCAGCTGGACTAAACTGTTCTATAGAGGAACAGAGAGAGAACATGTTCAGCTGGACTAAACTGTTCTATAGAGGAACAGAGAGAGAGAACATGTTCAGCTGGACTAAACTGTTCTATAGAGGAACAGAGAGAGAACATGTTCAGCTGGACTAAACTGTTCTATAGAGGAACAGAGAACATGTTCAGCTGGACTAAACTGTTCTATAGAGGAACAGAGAGAGAGAGAGAGAGAGAACATGTTCAGCTGGACTAAACTGTTCTATAGAGGAACAGAGAGAGAGAGAACATGTTCAGCTGGACTAAACTGTTCTATAGAGGAACAGAAAACATGTTCAGCTGGAATAAACTGTTCTATAGAGGAACAGAGAGAGAGAACATGTTCAGCTGGACTAAACTGTTCTATAAAGGAACAGAGAGAGAGAGAGAGAGAGAGAGAGAGAACATGTTCAGCTGGACTAAACTGTTCTATAAAGGAACAGAGAGAGAGAGAGTGAGAGAGAGAGAGAGAGAACATGTTCAGCTGGACTAAACTGTTCTATAAAGGAACAGAAAACATGTTCAGCTGGACTAAACTGTTCTATAGAGGAACAGAGAGAGAGAACATGTTCAGCTGGACTAAACTGTTCTATAGAGGAACAGAGAGAGAACATGTTCAGCTGGACTAAACTGTTCTATAGAGGAACAGAGAGAGAGAACATGTTCAGCTGGACTAAACTGTTCTATAGAGGAACAGAGAGAGAACATGTTCAGCTGGACTAAACTGTTCTATAGAGGAACAGAGAGAGGGAGAACATGTTCAGCTGGACTAAACTGTTCTATAGAGGAACAGAGAGAGAGAACATGTTCAGCTGGACTAAACTGTTCTATAGAGGAACAGAGAGAGAGAACATGTTCAGCTGGACTAAACTGTCCTATAGAGGAACAGAGAACATGTTCAGCTGGACTAAACTGTTCTATAGAGGAACAGAGAGAGAACATGTTCAGCTGGACTAAACTGTTCTATAGAGGAACAGAGAGAGAGAGAGAGAACATGTTCAGCTGGACTAAACTGTTCTATAGAGGAACAGAGAGAGAGAACATGTTCAGCTGGACTAAACTGTTCTATAGAGGAACAGAGAGAGGGAGAACATGTTCAGCTGGACTAAACTGTTCTATAGAGGAACAGAGAGAGAACATGTTCAGCTGGACTAAACTGTCCTATAGAGGAACAGAGAACATGTTCAGCTGGACTAAACTGTTCTATAGAGGAACAGAGAGAGAACATGTTCAGCTGGACTAAACTGTTCTATAGAGGAACAGAGAGAGGGAGAACATGTTCAGCTGGACTAAACTGTTCTATAGAGGAACAGAGAGAGAGAACATGTTCAGCTGGACTAAACTGTTCTATAGAGGAACAGAGAACATGTTCAGCTGGACTAAACTGTTCTATAGAGGAACAGAGAGAGAGAACATGTTCAGCTGGACTAAACTGTTCTATAGAGGAACAGAGAGAGAGAACATGTTCAGCTGGACTAAACTGTTCTATAGAGGAACAGAGAGAGAGAACATGTTCAGCTGGACTAAACTGTTCTATAGAGGAACAGAGAGAGAACATGTTCAGATGGACTAAACTGTTCTATAGAGGAACAGAGAACATGTTCAGCTGGACTAAACTGTTCTATAGAGGAACAGAGAGAGAGAACATGTTCAGCTGGACTAAACTGTTCTATAGAGGAACAGAGAACATGTTCAGCTGGACTAAACTGTTCTATAGAGGAACAGAGAACATGTTCAGCTGGACTAAACTGTTCTATAGAGGAACAGAGAGAGAGAACATGTTCAGCTGGACTAAACTGTTCTATAGAGGAACAGAGAGAGAGAACATGTTCAGCTGGACTAAACTGTTCTATAGAGGAACAGAGAACATGTTCAGCTGGACTAAACTGTTCTATAGAGGAACAGAGAGAGAGAACATGTTCAGCTGGACTAAACTGTTCTATAGAGGAACAGAGAACATGTTCAGCTGGACTAAACTGTTCTATAGAGGAACAGAGAACATGTTCAGCTGGACTAAACTGTTCTATAGAGGAACAGAGAGAGAGAACATGTTCAGCTGGACTAAACTGTTCTATAGAGGAACAGAGAGAGAGAACATGTTCAGCTGGACTAAACTGTTCTATAGAGGAACAGAGAGAGAACATGTTCAGATGGACTAAACTGTTCTATAGAGGAACAGAGAACATGTTCAGCTGGACTAAACTGTTCTATAGAGGAACAGAGAGAGAACATGTTCAGCTGGACTAAACTGTTCTATAGAGGAACAGAGAGAGAACATGTTCAGATGGACTAAACTGTTCTATAGAGGATCAG
>NC_143040.1:4262500-4267500 GCF_057628025.1 Oncorhynchus mykiss
AGGAGTCATCTAGCATCACTCCTACTAGCTGGAGTAGGAACCTGGAGAGAGGAGAGGAGAGGAGTCATCTAGCATCACTCCTACTAGCTGGAGTAGGAACCTGGAGAGAGGAGAGGAGTCATCTAGCATCACTCCTACTAGCTGGAGTAGGAACCTGGAGGAGAGGAGAGGAGTCATCTAATAAGGCCTTCAAGGTCGAACTGCTGCAAAGAAACCACTACTAAAGGCCACCAATAAGAAGAAGAGACTTGGGCCAAGAAACACGAGGTAATGACCATAAAACCGGTGGAAATCTGTCCTTTGGTCTGATGAGTACAAATGTGAGATTTTTGGTTCCAACCGTGTGTCTTTGTGAGATGCAGAGTAGATGAATGGATGATCTTCACATGTGTGGTTCCCACCGTGAAGCATGGAGGAGGAGGAGGTGTGATGGTGCTTTGCTGGTAACACTGTCAGTGGTTTATTTAGAATTCAAGGCACACTTAACCAGCATGGCTACCACAGCATTCTACAGCGATACGCCATCCCATCTGGTTTGCGCTTAGTGGGACTATCATTTGTTTTTCAACAGGACAATGACCCAAAACAGACCTCCAGGCTGTGTTAGGGCTATTTGACCAAGAAGGAGAGTGATGGAGTGCTCCATCAGATGACCTGGCATCCACAATAACCCGACATCAACCCATTTGAGATGGTTCGGGATGAGTTGGAGTGCAGAGTGAAGGAAAAGCAGCCAACAAGTCCTCAGCATATGTGGGAACTCCTTCAAGACTGTTGGAAAAGCATTCCAGGTGAAGCTGGTTGAGAGAATGCCAAAAGTGTGCAAAGCTGTCATCAAGGCAAAAGGATGGCTACTTTGAAGAATCTAAAATATATTTTGATTTGTTTAACACTTTTTTGGTTACTACATGATGCCATATGTGTTATTTCATAGTTTTGATGTCGTCACTATTATTCTACAATGTAGAAAATAGTACAAATAAAGAAAAACCCTGGAATGAGCAGGTGTGTCCAAACTTTTGACTGGTACTGTATTTTGTTTTAAAGTGAGGTTGCCAATTTTTTCAATATCGCGCTCTCTCATAGTCCTAAATGATCAAGAGTCAACTTTGACCCCTAAAAGTGTGTACCTGGGGGGGGGAAACCATAGTAACCACAGAGCAACCGTGAAGACCCGATCCCGCACTCACCTGGCAAACGTCTCCTCCGGCGGCACCCGCTCTCCGTTGGCCTCCTGGTTGTCGGGGGCGACAGTTGCCGAGGTCGCCGGAGGCGGTGGCGGGGTCGACGAGAGGCTGTTGTCGTCGCGGAGACGTCGGATGGTGGGACAGGAGAGGAGGAGAGGAGAGAGGGAGAGCTCGTGGACACGAGAGAGGACTATGTCTTCAGTGGACTGAGAGATGAGGACTCGGAGGACAGCCAAGACACCTGACACCCACAGCTGAACTGTGTTGACATTAGCCTGGGGAGGGAGGAGAGAGGATGAGGGAGGGAGAGAGGAGGAGGGAGGGAGAGAGGAGGGAGGGAGTGGGGAAGAGAGAGGAGGGAGGGAGTGGGGAAGAGAGAGGAGGGAGGGAGTGGGGAAGAGAGAGGAGGGAGGGAGTGGGGAAGAGAAAGGAGGGAGGGAGTGGGGAAAAGAGAGGGAGATAGAGAGGAGGGAGGAGAGAGGAGGAGGGAAGGAGAGAGGAGGAGGGAGGGAGAGAGCGAGGAGGAAGGAGGGAGAGAGCGAGGAGGCAGGAGGAGGGAGGGAGGGAGGGAGGGAGGGAGGGAGGGAGGGAGGGAGGGAGGGAGGGAAGGAGAGAGGAGGAGGGAGGGAGAGAGCAAGGAGGAAGGAGGGAGAGAGCGAGGAGGAAGGAGGGAGAGAGAGTGGAGGCAGGAGGAGGGAGGGAGGGAGGGAGGGAGGGAGGGAGGGAGGGAGGGAGGGAGGGAGGGAGGGAGGGAGGGAGGGAGCAGGTAGAGAAAGAGTTAGCCTCAGTAAAGACCTGGCAACAATTGAATTATCCAAAAAGCTCAAATTCCGTGTGTCTCACCATGGTAGCAGGTGTAGTGAACATTCCCTTCAGCAGCATATCTACCGGGCGGAGAGAGGAGGGAGCGACCGTCTCAAACAGAGTGTTCAACACTCCCAGAGCCTCAGGGGAGTCCAGGTGCATCTAGGACAGAACACTCAATCAGTAGACACCACCTCAGGTCCTGTGTTACCATGACACCAACTCAGGTCCTGTGTTACCATGACACCACCTCAGGTCCTGTGTTACCACCTCAGGTCCTGTGTTACCATGACACCACCTCAGGTCCTGTGTTACCATGACACCACCTCAGGTCCTGTGTTGCTACCTCAGGTCCTGTGTTGCTACCTCACGTCCTGTGTTACCATGACACCACCTCAGGTCCTGTGTTACCATGACAACACCTCAGGTCCTGTGTTACTACCTCAGGTCCTGTGTTGCTACCTCAGGTCCTGTGTTGCTACCTCAGGTCCTGTGTTGCCATGACACCACCTCAGGTCCTGTGTTACCATGACACCAACTCAGGTCCTGTGTTACCATGACAACACCTCAGGTCCTGTGTTACTACCTCAGGTCCTGTGTTGCTACCTCAGGTCCTGTGTTGCTACCTCAGGTCCTGTGTTGCTACCTCAGGTCCTGTGTTGCTACCTCAGGTCCTGTGTTGCTACCTCAGGTCCTGTGTTACTACGACAACACCTCAGGTACTGTGTTGCTACCTCAGGTCCTGTGTTACTACCTCAGGTCCTGTGTTGCTACCTCAGGTCCTGTGTTGGTACCTCAGGTCCTGTGTTACTACGACAACACCTCAGGTCCTGTGTTGCTACCTCAGGTCCTGTGTTACTACCTCAGGTCCTGTGTTGCTACCTCAGGTCCTGTGTTACCATGACAACACCTCAGGTCCTGTGTTGCTACCTCAGGTCCTGTGTTGCTACCTCAGGTCCTGTGTTGCTACCTCAGGTCCTGTGTTGCTACCTCAGGTCCTGTGTTGCTACCTCAGGTCCTGTGTTGCTACCTCAGGTCCTGTGTTGCTACCTCAGGTCCTGTGTTGCTACATCAGGTCCTGTGTTGCTACCTCAGGTCCTGTGTTGCTACCTCAGGTCATGTGTTGCTACCTCAGGTCCTGTGTTACTACCTCAGGTCCTGTGTTACCACCTCAGGTCCTGTGTTACCATGACAACACCTCAGGTCCTGTGTTGCTACCTCAGGTCCTGTGTTACTACCTCAGGTCCTGTGTTGCTACCTCAGGTCCTGTGTTACCATGACAACACCTCAGGTCCTGTGTTACTACCTCAGGTCCTGTGTTGCTACCTCAGGTCCTGTGTTGCTACCTCAGGTCCTGTGTTGCTACCTCAGGTCCTGTGTTGCTACCTCAGGTCCTGTGTTGCTACCTCAGGTCCTGTGTTGCTACCTCAGGTCCTGTGTTGCTACCTCAGGTCCTGTGTTGCTACCTCAGGTCCTGTGTTACCACCTCAGGTCCTGTGTTACCACCTCAGGTCCTGTGTTGCTACCTCAGGTCCTGTGTTGCTACCTCAGGTCCTGTGTTGCTACCTCACGTCCTGTGTTGCTACCTCAGGTCCTGTGTTACCATGACAACACCTCAGGTCCTGTGTTACCACCTCAGGTCCTGTGTTGCTACCTCAGGTCCTGTGTTGCTACCTCAGGTCCTGTGTTGCTACCTCAGGTCCTGTGTTGCTACCTCAGGTCCTGTGTTGCTACCTCAGGTCCTGTGTTGCTACCTCAGGTCCTGTGTTGCTACCTCAGGTCCTGTGTTGCTACCTCAGGTCCTGTGTTACTACCTCAGGTCCTGTGTTGCTACCTCAGGTCCTGTGTTGCTACCTCAGGTCCTGTGTTGCTACCTCAGGTCCTGTGTTGCTACCTCAGGTCCTGTGTTGCTACCTCAGGTCCTGTGTTACCACCTCAGGTCCTGTGTTACCACCTCAGGTCCTGTGTTGCTACCTCAGGTCCTGTGTTGCTACCTCAGGTCCTGTGTTGCTACCTCACGTCCTGTGTTGCTACTTCAGGTCCTGTGTTACCATGACAACACCTCAGGTCCTGTGTTGCTACCTCAGGTCCTGTGTTGCTACCTCAGGTCCTGTGTTGCTACCTCAGGTCCTGTGTTGCTACCTCAGGTCCTGTGTTGCTACCTCAGGTCCTGTGTTGCTACCTCAGGTCCTGTGTTGCTACCTCAGGTCCTGTGTTGCTACCTCAGGTCCTGTGTTGCTACCTCAGGTCCTGTGTTGCTACCTCAGGTCCTGTGTTGCTACCTCAGGTCCTGTGTTGCTACCTCAGGTCCTGTGTTGCTACCTCAGGTCCTGTGTTGCTACCTCAGGTCCTGTGTTGCTACCTCAGGTCCTGTGTTGCTACCTCAGGTCCTGTGTTGCTACCTCAGGTCCTGTGTTGCTACCTCAGGTCCTGTGTTGCTACCTCAGGTCCTGTGTTGCTACCTCAGGTCCTGTGTTACTATGTCAACACCTCAGGTCCTGTGTTGCTACCTCAGGTCCTGTGTTGCTACCTCAGGTCCTGTGTTGCTACCTCAGGTCCTGTGTTGCTACCTCAGGTCCTGTGTTGCTACCTCAGGTCCTGTGTTGCTACCTCAGGTCCTGTGTTACCACCTCAGGTCCTGTGTTACCACCTCAGGTCCTGTGTTACCACCTCAGGTCCTGTGTTACTACCTCAGGTCCTGTGTTGCTACCTCAGGTCCTGTGTTACTAAGACAACACCCCAGGTCCTGTGTTGCTACCTCAGGAACGGGAGTGAAATTCTAAAGTTCAAGGATCGACAGTCCATTGACAGTCCATAGGAACAGGCAGTACAGGAATAACTTAAAATAAGTTTACAAGCTCTCTCTCACTGTGGTCGTACCTGTTGTTTTCCTATCATGGGCAGGATGATGTCAGCGATCTGTCTGGACAGTCTCTTCCACTTGTCCTCGTTCTCCTTGTGACACTGCTGGAGGACCAGGATGAACATCTCCAGCACCTAAACACAGAC